>NC_139709.1:21226749-21229249 GCF_964188405.1 Protomyctophum parallelum
ATAGACGATGACGCAGCACACACACCCACAGCCGCACACTCACAGCCCGTAGTAGCCTATAGTATCCCCCAATCCCCCATCAACTGAATTTTCGCCGCAATGAACCATTAACTTGAGCCTAAATCATGTGAGAGGAGAGGACAGGACCTCATTAGCATGCAGAGCTTTCGGGTAGAGTTTGGCACACAGTGCAGCGCCCCCACGACACACGGCGGTGGTGGTGGTGGCAGTGGCACAGCTCAGTAGCCTATAGGCTGTGTGTATGGCTGTATGCGCTGCTGTGTGCCGTGCGCTCCATCCATCCATCCATCCATCCACCCACAGGTACCCAGTGAAGAGAAATGTGGTCCCACCGTTTGCTGGGTGACTGTGGTGGTGAGTGAGCGTTTGTCCTCCCGATCGCGCTGCAAAAAGCGTCAGTCAGCGTCCGAAAAACACGACATTCGTTCATCGATTATTTTAGAGTCCGATATAAAATAATAAAATAAAAATCACGGCTCGCATGTTGAGCAGAGCAGCAGCAACAGTCCTGTTGCAGTAGGCTGCCTACAGCAGGCTGACTACTGTCGCTTCATTTGAATATATGGGACAGACAGACGCGGTTGTAAAATAGCCTGTAGCTTTGCTTTCAAAATCATCATACATAATAAGAGTATTAAATTGACACGTAAATTGTCCCATCAACAACTCTGTCAGATTATATGAGGAAAACCTAATTTCCAAACAGGGAATTCTCTTTTTTCATGTGCGCAATGAAACACCGGACTGCAGCCTATTTGACAGGCTACCGGCATTTGGATCCCCCCCCCCCACCAGAACTCCACCTTCGATGTGGCAAAATTACACATAATTGGCGGTACACTACTTTAGTCAATAGGCAGATGTATAGGAAAAACACAATGTGTTGCATTTTTGTAGCTGTCTTGCAGTGAACCAATGTGCATGTGTATCGCACCGTTCCGCAACCCATTTCAGCCATGTAGCCAAAGCATTCTATCCATAAATCTAGTCATGTCAGTCAACGAGCTGCCTTGCATGCTTAAACAGCGCTAGTTTCCTAGTTTAAACGCTTCCAGTTAACATACAGTATACGTTCTTAACGGAGCTGACACTCACCCTTTTACCGCGGATCCCTTTCTGAAGTGTCCCATTTATGCGTTTTAATCCACAGCTGTGTGTGTAGTGTGTCCCCTTCATTTGAGCGCTATTTCCCCATCACCAGAACATGTTTGGAGAAAGAAGAAAAAATCCATTTGTTAATTCCATTTGCCGGAAACAGGGGGTAAAAAAACCCCATTTCCTCGCTTCTATATTTTCGAATATTTCACAATTTTACAAGTATCCCGTGAGCCATATCATCCTCTTTTTCCTCCAAGTTGCCTAGTTACCCCTGGCTCCTCATTCAAGGTGGCTCAAGCGCTGCGCACAGCGGCCAATCATAGAAGAAGCAGCCTGGGAGATTAACTATTTCTTGGCTCCACTATTCTAGTTTCAGGCGAAAATGAGGAGAGTGGGCGGAGAAAAGTGGGCCCCCTGACTGGAGAAAAGAAAAAAAATTTAAAATGCACAGAGAATAATGTAGTGAGGAGGATCCGTTAGAGGGGGTATGCGTGATGGGGGGGGGGGGGGGGGGGGGGTGATGTGGGGTAGAGAGGGGATTAAAACATTTCGAGAAATAAAAGGGGGGGAGGGGGTATATGCCGGTACGGGGAACCAGTTGCCACTTCTCGCAAGAGAGAAGAACATATGCAAAGATCTAACAAAATGATATGCCACCCTTTACAGGCTATTATGTAAACTGCAGTGGCACCGCCTGCCCCCCCTCCAAGCCTATGAACAGTGAACACCCCCCCCCCCTCCCCTCCATGCCTATGAACAGTGAACACCCCCCCCCCCCTCCCCTCCATGCCTATGAACAGTGAACACCCCCCCCCCCCTCCCCTCCAAGCCTATATGAACAGTGAACACCCCCCCCCCCCCCCTCCCCTCCATGCCTATGAACAGTGAACACCCCCCCCCCCCCCCTCCCCTCCATGCCTATGAACAGTGAACACCCAGCCCGCCCCACTCCCCACCCCCAACTTTCTCTCTCTCTCTGACTGCCTCCCCCTCGCTAGCTGGACCATTCTTTAAACGGCCCTTAAGGACCAGAGATCCGTCTCATTTCTAAAATCCAAAAGACCAATCCATCAGGGTAATTGATCAGCCCCCTTTAACCAGCCATCCGTCAAGCCACAGCGCCCCGCCCCCCAGCCCCCCACCCCCCCACCCCCGCCTCATCATAGGCCATATTGATTTCAATTTCCCCCCCTCCTTCAGCCGGGGTGAAAGGTGTAGGGGAGCGAGTCAGCTTCAATCACTGTTACATGGCACGCGCATTGTGGGGCACAGCGAGCCCCCCCGCCCGCCCCACCTGCACCCGTTGTTGGTGACCGTCTGTCTGTCTGTCTGTCTGTCTGTCTGTCTGTCTGTCTGTCTGTCTGTCTGTCTGTCTGTCTGT
>NC_139709.1:21831749-22106416 GCF_964188405.1 Protomyctophum parallelum
ACAGATTCTTAAACAAGACATGGTTAAAGTGATGATCATTATAATAGTGTACGGTATTATACATACAGTTACAGTATGTGTATATCATATTAATAAAAGACACTCTGTACAGGCACCTGATGAAAGAACAACCTTGACTTGTTAATCAGGTAAAATAGGTGGGTCAGATGATGATGAAGCTGTAATTAATACTGATTTCTGAACATAAAGGAATAATAACTATACTGTATCTTCAAAATTGCAATGAAAACAAATCATCCACATGGAACCGTGCTGCCCTCTAGAGTATATTAAAGGGCCTTGCGTCTAAGAACACATTTTGCATCACACATTTCTTTTCTAAATATACCCAGGCATGATACTCTTTCTATTAGCCTACCAATCTTATGTTGATAATGCTCAATACTCAGGAAGCCTGTATTGACTCATTAACCAGACTCTATCGATTGCCATTGATTTTTGACGACCTTTGCGTATAGAAATGAAATGGTGTTTGTTGTTTTCAGGTCAAGGATGAGTAACGTGCTGCCATGCTACTATTCACGGTCAACTATAGAGGGCCAACATGTCCCTGACCAATCCTAAATCCACAGTAAGTTGGCATCGCAACTAGACTAGAGTTAATGAATTACATGTTATGTCATTTCGCTTTGAGGGAATTTTGCAACAACAAAAGAAAAAAAACAGACATTCACCCGCTTCAAACAGCAGCGTCCGGCAGCGTCACGTCATCGCCAACGCAGGGAATGTTCCCGTTTTAATCAATGAAGGGTGCTCAGCTGCCGCGTGTGGACGCCGTCTGGGCGGCGTCACCCATTTGACCCGGTTAATTGTTTGACACCGTCCAAACACAACGCAACGCTCTCAGTGGGGACTAAAGTAAACATTAGCCTTTCACAAATAATTCAGTTAATAATTCAACTTTTTATTATTTATTGTATCAAAAATATGGTATTTACAATACTGTATGCGGAGAGTCAATGTGACTCAGTCATGTGCAGGACTCGATCAATTTAATCCCGACCCGACCACATTTCAACATGTTTCTCTCTGAGTATCTCCCCGTTAATTCGGATGCGTTCGTCTGAGATCCTACGGTGGTCACTGATGGGGACTAACCTTCCTTTCGCTTGTTCTCTTGGGCTGGCTGACTTTGTATTTAGGACAGAAATTCCACTAAGTATTACAGCTGACTCAATATTCTGGGTGACTGCCTTTAATCTTAGCCCTGCAGAGATTTGACTGTTCCAGGAAAATGTTCTCTTCCCTATCAATCTTTCCATGCCTTAATAGTACTGTGTGTATACTGTACGTACGTATCACAGCAGTCCACGTGTCCCTCTGCCACGGTGGGACTGTGCTGTGCATGTTAAGTAGGGTGTTTCTTGCGTGCATCATGATTATGGATTCCCCAGCTGTGGACCGAGGGTTTCCATGGTCTATGGATGCAGACTGTTATTATAGTTGTTATTGTCCTTCCTGGGCATCTACAGTATGCCTCTGTCTGTCTGTTGGTCTGTCTATCTCTCTACCTGTCTCTCTCCCCGTCTCTCTCAAACAACCCAACAGGTTGAGTCAGATGGCCAACCACCTAGAGCCAGGTTCTGCTCAAGGCTTCCTGTTGAAGAGTAGTTTTTTATTTTATTTTATCCTAAAAAGTGTTGTCTTGACCTTCTCTATGTGTAAAGTGTCATGAGATGTTGTGATTTGGTGCAAGATTTGGTGAAAGTCAACTTTCTTAAGGTAATTTACGTTGATCTTTGGCGATGTCAGTTCAGATAAAGTTCAGTTCGGTGGACGCCGGAGTTGTGGACACAGCAGGGCGTCGGGCAGACGCTGGGCCGATAGACATCTGGGTATGGCGAAGGGAGTAGGCCGTCCTCCGGCTCGGCCGCCACTGGATGCCCCTCCTGCGCTCCGAGCGCCCCTTTGGCCTGAGGTGTGTGTACCTGCCGTTCAAGTTGGTGTCCCCGCAGGCATTGAACCACCAGCCACCTGGGGAAGTGGCATAAATGCCATGCGGGCACAAGCAGTCGGAAAACAAGCTTGGTCAGTATCACGTAATGTACACTACCTTCACAGCAAAGCATCACATTAAATGCTTTTTATTGCAGTGTACAGTAATCATTGTAATCATCATTTCATTTTGTCTCCAATGTAGTCGTTTGTATTGTATACTAGAGGTTCAGGACGCTATGGGTTTAACCCATTCTGACCGGGCACCCATTTTGGTGTCGGCATCGTGTCGTGCTTTAGCCATTGAAAAATAGCAGATCTACAAGCTCATATCGCGCCACCGAGTGGCGCGATACGAGCTTGTAGGTCTGCTATTTTTGAAAAATCGAAGAGCGACTGACATTTTTAGAATCTGATCTCAGGTCAGAATGGGTTCATCAGACCAGTGTGTGTCCGGCGGAAACCTCGTATGAATCTGATCTCAGGTCAGAATGGGTTAAGGGTTCATGGCGATCTTAATTCTGTTAAGTTTTATGTACACATACGTACGTAAGTGTAAAAATCCCTGTTGCCCTTTAGTGTTGTGCAAGTGATAATAATAATAGAATATTTTGTCTACCTGTGTAGTCGAGTGCGCAATTGGAGTCCTGGTGGTTGTCGTTGTCCCTGTCCTTGGTGGAGAACATCATGCCCGTGTGGTTGATCATGGCATCGGGCAGGTCCCCGGACGCCTGCGCCAGGTGGATGGTGTAGCTGCTGGCGGGGCCCTCCAGAGAGAAGCTGTACTCGATGGAGCGTGTGCCTTGTTTCCAGTCCTCCAGCTGGATGTGGAGGAGACGGTCTCCGTTAGACGCCAGGGAGTAGATCTTCTTCAGACCCAGCCAGAACTCACCTGGAATAACAAAAGGTTCATTTTAATTTATATATTATTTATGGTTAGAACCTAGAAAATAGCCATATGAAACGTTTATCTTCTGGCTACTCACCTTGAAACTCCCCGAATCCGTTTTCATATTCTTCCCAGGTCTGATCAAAGTTCACTGACCCGTCCTTTCGCCTCTGAATGACCGTTGAACCACCATCTGAATGGAGAGAAGAAAAGAGCAGGCAAACTTAATGACTTAATTTATACTGTATATGACATTTGTTTTTTTATATATATTTATTTTATCCCACGATTTTGTAACCCATTTTTCACCCCTGTGTCAATCATCTAATGTGATCCTGGGCTCTACACAGTACACACCCTCCACCAACCTAGTCCCCATATATGGGGGACAAGGGGAGAGCAACGGACTTGAACTCATGCTTCCTTCATGCCTGAGTGTCCAAGTTGCTCCTTTACACCTGACAGGGGGGAGTTTCCCTGGTTGGACGTAGCGCGTGGAAGGAACACATTATTCCAACCAGTTCCTTTCCCCTCCATCAGGCGCCCCAGCTGGCCAGGGGGAGGCAGTTTAGTGACCAGGATTACTGCATGTTTTTTGTGAGGGTACCTACCCTAGGGGAGACGGGGAGAACATGCAAACTCCACACAGAAAGGCCCTTTCGCCAACCCCGCCTTCGGGTATGGGCACTGATGACGCGGAGGAGGAAACACGCCGCCAGCACCCACAGCGTCCCGAGCGGGAATCGAACCCAGGACCTTCTAGCTGTGAGGCGACAGAACTACCAACTGTGCCACCGTGCCCTCTGTCATATATAATTCATAACCAGTTAAAACATATAATAGGCCTATATTTCATTTAGGATCCCAAGGCGTCTCTCTACAGTCTACACCAAATCTCTTCACTCTACAGTCTACACCAAATCTCTTCATTCACATCACTCATTATAAATTAAGTTTTGATGATTGAAACTCAAATGATTAACCACTTAAACCGCAGCAACCATATTGTGGGGGGTGAATTTAGAAGGAAAATCGACAAACTCACAACGCGTTGCACTGCGTTAATTTCAGCTAAAGCTTTCCCCACAATAACAGAAAACAAAACATGTACACTAGTATTGAGCCCTGAGGGGGTTGAAGTGGTTAAAGTGTGATATTGACTGTATTTTACCGTGGGTCATATCACAGTAGACCATGAAGGCTGGATGTCCTTCAGGCCTGATGGCATAGACACCGTTCACTCGCTCACCTCTGTCGTACAGATCGCTGCAGTCTGACGGTAGACTCACTAGACACGCAACCCCACACACGCACGCACGCACGCACGCACGCACGCACGCACGCACGCACGCACGCACGCACGCACGCACGCACGCACGCACACACACACACACACACACACACACACACACACACACACACACACACACACACACACACACACACACACACACACACACACACACACACACACACACACACACACACACACACACACAAATTTAGATTAGACTAGTCACTAGAGCATGGAAGAGATTCATCCTAAAATAAATCATCAGATGATTTAACTGTGGCCTCTTGTTATTGATTAATATAATGTCAACTCAGTGCTTTTTAGGCAGAATGCTTTCTGAATGAACTTACCATTCGTTTGTGAACCGTTAGTTGACAGAAAAGGAGTCAGGGTGGGTGTTTCAGAGACGGAGATGTCAGTCATCGTCTCCACAGTCTCTTGGAGAAGTGTGTTGGTAGCGAGCTGGAGAGGATAATTGTTATAAGACCACAGCACTTTAGTTTATGGCCATTTTTATTGACATGAAATCTTTATTATGAGTATGAGGTGGACAGTTTTCAGCTGGTTATTCTGCTAAATTGTAAGTAAATCATGCATTTGGAATCTAATAATATTAAGAAGCCACATGATAATGACAAGGGGTGAAAGAAATCAAGGAAAATGCGTGTCCTTTAACCACTTTCACCCTAGCAAGCTCCTAATGCACTGCTCATAATGCACTGCTCCTAATGCACTGCTCATAATGCACTGCTCATAATGCACTGCTCATAATGCACTGCTCATAATGCACTGCTCCTAATGCACTGCTCATAATGCACTGCTCATAATGCACTGCTCATAATGCACTGCTCCTAATGCACTGCTCATAATGCACTGCTCCTAATGCACTGCTCATAATGCACTGCTCATAATGCACTGCTCCTAATGCACTGCTCATAATGCACTGCTCCTAATGCACTGCTCCTAATGCACTGCTCCTAATGCACTGCTCATAATGCACTGCTCATAATGCACTGCTCATAATGCACTGCTCCTAATGCACTGCTCCTAATGCACTGCTCATAATGCACTGCTCCTAATGCACTGCTCATAATGCACTGCTCATAATGCACTGCTCATAATGCACTGCTCATAATGCACTGCTCCTAATGCACTGCTCATAATGCACTGCGATGCAAGTAACACGTTGATCGGTTATATTTGCTATTTTAGAACATTTTAGTATAAAGTAGAAAGAATTAAGTGGTTAACCCATTAAAACCGGTAAATCATCAGTGTCATTGCATATCACAATATTTTAACCACTTTAACCATATTTTATACTTTGGCTATTCAAATATAGCAGATATACAAGCTCATAGCACATCCGTGATGCACTGTGAGCTGCCTTGTAGATCTGCTATTTTTGAAAAATTGTGCAAATCAATATTTTATAGCAAACATTCTTTACTCAAATCTTTGCTTCTGGGGGTCCCTGTGGAACTAAATAATTTCAGATAGGGGTCCAAATCATAACTATCAATTTGGGGGTCCTTGACATGAAAGAATTCTAGCACCACTGATATTATAGCAACATCAGTATTTAGGATAGTTAGGATTTAGTGGCTAATCATAAGCACCATAACGCTTAATAAAAATAATGAGTACCTTCTCCTCCAGGATGTTGATTTTCATTCTCTGGTAGTTTAGTTGTTCACTCTGTTCCTTTACAGCTCTCAGCAGGTCAACGATGCTCCGCTCCTGAGTGTGACTCAACTCCTGATAAATACACAAAGGAAGACATGTTAAATATACACTAGCAAGACTATTGCAATTGGGTCAGTAATTATACTATGGTTAAAAACAACACCACAGAATCCTATACAACTGTATACTTTTTTCTTTATTGCCTTTGACAATAAATTAATCAAATCAAATAAATACTAATAATAAATTATCCTTACTTTAGGCAGAGGAACTGCCAGTGTAAGAATTGGTTGGTTTCAACTTTGGCTATTTCAGAGGAAAAATGATTTCACCATGAAAATAAAAATAAGGTCACAGACTCAAGTTTATCTCGTTTGTTTTTTTGTTCTATAACATTAACAACATTAACCGCTATCATTATTCCTGATAGGCCTATTTACTTATTTATCTGTGCCTCTACAACTTTGGGTGTGTGGCATTCTGCTTTTCTGCAGTGAAAGCCCAAAGCCTTTCCTGGTGCTGGCAGTGAGTGACTCACCCTCAGGGCGGTGATCTCTTCCAGCTGTCGGCTGCCCACCATGTCCAGCGACAGGCTCCTCACCCTCTGCTCCAGGCCTCCCACCGCACTCTGCAGCTGCTGACGCTCCTGCAGGATGTAGTCCACCTTGGAGCTGATCTCCAAAGACTGGTTCTTCAGCTGGTCGTTGTTGGCCTTCAGCACCACCGTGGTCTTCTTCAGCTCCTCCTCCTCCTCTTTTATCTCACTGGCCATGTTGGACAGCTGGTTGAAGTAAAAGTCAAAGTTCTGGAGCTTCTGGAAGATGTCGTTGATCTGTCCCTTGGTCTTGTGGACAAACTCCCGGAGGCTCTGGCCCAGCTGGAGGAGGCCGGTGGCCAGGAGGCGCACGTCGTCCAGGGCTGCGAAGCGGGAGCGAGGGGGGGTTTCAGCGGGGGGAGCCTCGGGCTGAGGAAGAGGCTCCGCCGAGGTGCCACAGAGGATAGAGGCGCAAGCAGCCATGGTGACAAGCACGAGAGTTAGAGTCAGCTTCATAGTTGGGTGTTATTCTGCTTCAGTTTCAAAAGCTCTGCGATGTTGTCACCGAGGCAGCCAGTCCACTCTCTGTTCCTCTCTGTGTAAAGGACACCGCTGGACAAAGACCCTGGGCTTTTTATACACGCTGGCTGGACCCACTTCAATCATTAACCTGTCCGATCTGTTTCTACGATATGGCTTCCTGCCTGCCCTGACAGTGACTCATTAAAGGACTGAAAATATTACACACTGGGCCCAACCGATGCACCGGGGCCCACTGGTGGTCCGTGAGGATATTGCAAGTGGGCCCCCAAATAATTGGCAAAACACTTTAACACTTTATTGATAATAATATGAATATAAAAAATGTATAGGTAAAAATGGCCTGGGCCATGGCTCAGCGGTCCAGGCACCTTGGCTGGTAATCCAGTCTGGCAGTGTGCCGCAGGTTTGGCCTTTACTGCATGTCTTCCCCCCATCTCTCTCCTCATTTCCTGTCAGCCTACTGTCAATGTTTACAAGTTTATTTTGTAACAGCATGACTAATCTAAAAAACAATCTCTTTGTTTTGGTGGTGAGAACCCTAGATGCCATTGCCTCTGACTATTTGAACTTGACCAACGCAAGACTATGCTCCAGTTATGGCTCTCAAGGTAATTGTGTGTCATTGAAGTTATGTTATGTAACTGGTTTATTTTTAAACTAAATGACCCAGTTAACGTCAGTATTGATTATGAAACTTCAACTGTTTTGCCTCTGATTATAATTTGTTTGTCTTCTGTTATTTTGGTCAGAGAAGGACCAATAGTGTATCATGTGAAGAGCCCTCCTCTTATTTACGTAGAGATCACTAACATGCCCCCCCCACACCATTGGGCCCCCCACTGGCCCAATGGCTAATTCGTCCTGGGAGGAAAGGTTTCCTGGAAAGGTCTGTTATCATCCCCCCGAACCCTCCAAACTGGGGTCCCACAGGGATCTGTACTTGGTCCCCTCCTTTTCTCACTGTACACTAAATCCCTTGGCACTATCATCTCTGCTCACAATATATCCTATCACTGCTACGCCGATGACACACAACTGTTCCTATCCTTCCCCCCCTCTGCCACTCAGGTGGAAGAGCACATCACTGCATCTCACAGTGGATGTCCTCCAACCACCTCAAGCTGAACCCAGACAAGACTGAGCTTCTCTTCTTCCCAGCTAAGTCCTGCCCTATGCGGGAGCTAACTATTTCCGTAGACAACGCCCTGGTAACGTCTGTCCCAACAGCCAGGAATCTTGGTGTTGTCCTGGACAGTCAGCTCTCGTTCAAAGCTCACATCACAGCTGTCACTCGATCCTGTAGGTTCACACTCTATAACATACGACAAATTAGACCGTTCCTCACCCAGGAATCAGCCCAGCTCCTAATCCAGACAACAGTCTTGTCAAAACTCGACTATTGTAACTCCCTCCTTACTGGCCTACCAGCATGTGCACTTAAGCCTCTCCAGCTGATCCAAAATGCAGCAGCTCGCTTGGTCTTCAACCAGCCAAAATTCTCACATGTCTCCCCCCTGCTCCGCTCCCTCCACTGGCTCCCGGTCGCTGCCCGCACAGAATACAAAACTCTGATGCTGGCATTCAAAGCAACCAAAGGTATGGCTCCCCCATATCTTGCAAGTATGATTGAACCCTACAACTCCTCCCGCGCACTCAGATCAGCCAACGCAGGGAAGCTGGAAGTACCCTCACAAAAAACGCCGGGACTACGCTCCACACGTCCCAAACTCTTCTCCCTTCTGGCTCCAAAACTGTGGTATGCACTTCCCATTGCAGTCAGAACTGCAGCATCACTCCCAATCTTCCGCCGTAACCTGAAAACCCACCTTTTCAGACTCCATCATGGCCCATAGCACTTACCCTAACCCCTTAGATAGCATTTCTGTTGACTTAGATAGCATTTGACACAGACTTATAGCATGTTATGTAGACAGCACTATAATTGTATTGTATATAGTCATAGCACGCCATAGTACATATGTATAGCATAGTAGTAAATATGTATAGTTTATATGTATAGTGTATGTATAGTTTCATTATATAGATATTCCACTGTTACTTTCTTAGCTTACGCATGTTTCATGATAAATGCTTTTATGTGATGTATTCCCATGCTTTTGTTCTTGCTTAAATGTAAATCGCTCTGGATTAAGAGCGTCTGCTAAATGCCTAAATTGTAAATTGTGGGGCATGTTATTGATTTCTAAGTAAAAGAGGAGGACTCTTTATATACACAGACACACACTCTCAGGGGTCCTTGGGGGGAACTCGGCCGCAAAGCCATTGACAATTTGCTAAAATGAATTGTATAGGTTAATCGGCTGGTTAATCCAATATCACATACTGTATGCGGGCCCCTCCTCTGTATTTACAGCAGTGGTTCTCAAACCCAAGGTCTGGGTTTGACATGCAAATACATTTATGTATTACGTATTTCATTCTGTTTTAATTGTAATTTTTGACTACTGTTATAGGCCAAATGACCAAATGTATACTATACAAAGCAGAAGCTCTCTCTCTCTCTCTCTCTCTCTCTCTCCCTGGTCTGACATTACACACAACAGAAACCAAACAACACCAATTTATGTGGACACGTCAACTGTATTGAGTTGAACAGTAGCCTATGTTGTGTGACAGTCAGACATACTTGAACGCAGCGGGCATACACCAGCCTGCAATAGGCAAAGTGGCAAACATTATTCAAATGAAGATAGTAGTAGGTTTCCTGGTTGTCTCCTTCTCAGCTGATAAAGACAGCTGAGTTTAAAGCCAAGCCCTTCAAAAGGAAAGTGAAACGAAACTGTGAGATACTGTATGTGTCTAAAGTCAAACCCATGCGTTTGACATTAATATAGATCTCATGGCAGCTTTCTATCCTGCAGTGTCTCTGGACCATAATGCCTGGCTGGCACATTGACTTCCCTTGGGGATCCGACGCTATTGGTGCACATTGCCATTAAAGCCCTTCTATAAAACAATGAATGTGCACTCAGCCTGAGAACTGCTGACGGTTGCTTTGTAGCACTCCTATAGCAGCATTTCCATAATAATATTTTATATATATATATATATTATTTTTTGGCTTTCGCCTTTATTTTATATTTTTTTATAGAGGGACAGACAGTAGGCTGACAGGAAATGGGGAGAGAGAGGCGGGGGTGACATGCAGTGAAGGCCGTCGGGATCAGGAGTCAAACCTGTGGCATACTGCCAGACTGGATTGCCAGCCAAGGTGCCTGGACCGCTGAGCCATGGCCCAGGCCAGTTAATCAGTCCTAAACAAATAGGGAATCACCCGCCATATAACCCTAATATGCACATGCATGCTCTCATCCAAGATCGGTGGAATCATTCTTCTATCTGCATGGTGGTCTATTCCAGTGGTTCCCAACCTATTCTGGAACAGAGCCCAATTGAAAGTCTTGATAGCATTCGGTATAGCATTGTCGGCCATGAGGAAAACAATCACAATGGAATGGATGCCTCAGACGAATATGCCAGATCGTATGAACCACCAAAACAGGTACCCGGGGGGCTATGACATAATAGTGTTGATCACAAAAGATGGACACGCCATACACCAACACACCATACACCAACAGGAAACCAACAGGCAAAAGGTACCCTGGGCAGCCCAAACCACGCAGAATGCTGCCAAGGACCGAATTAAGAGTCAATCATCTTTTTTATTTAGTTATTTTAGAAAATTCGACATTAAGAACAAATTTTCCCATCTCAGGCATTAAATAAATATTTTTATATAGAATAATATAATATAGTATAGATATAATATATAATATAAAGGGGTCACGGTGGCACAGTTGGTAGTGCTGTCGCCTCACATTTAGAAGGTCCTGGGTTTGACTCCCGCTGGGGACGCTGTGGGCGTGTTCTCTCCTCCGCGTCATCAGTGCCCATACCCGAAGGCGGGGTTGGCGAAAGGGCCTTTCTGTGTGGAGTTTGCATGTTCTCCCCGTGTCCCCTAGGGTAGGTATCCTCACAAAAACATGCAGTAATCCTGGTCTCTAAACTACCTCCCCCGCCTGATGGAGGGGAAAGGAACTGGTCGGAATAACGTATTCCTTCCACCCGCTACGTCCAGCCGGGGAAACTCTCCCCCGTCAGGTGAAAAGAAGCAGCTTGGACTCCTCATGCATAGAAGAAAGCATGAGGTCAGTCCACTGCCCCCCCAGGTTGACAGAGGAAGTGTAGCGCCCAGGAATACATTACATAATTGACGCTGGGTGAAAAGTGAGTTACAAAATCGTGGGATAATAATGGGGTTGAGTGGAAGGAGGTTGTGATTTCTTTACTCAAGATGGCCACTACTCTACCTGTGGTGAAAGAGGAGACCACATGGCAAAAATACACCGCAAATCAGACTGCAAATCGTACCGGTTTCGTGGAATGACTCAAGTATTCATTCATCCTCCATGAGTTGAGTTGATGAACTTCTCTACTGTCTTTCCTCTGTTAAATGTTAACTGGCTATACTTTATATGCACCTCTGAGTGTGTGGACACAGCAAACATAGCCCTCACCTCACCTCTGACAGCAGCTGGGGGCCCATGAGGCTACGTTAGTCTACATGCCATGTGCTGCAGGTACTTTTATCAAGCCAAATGTCAAATTGGACCATCATTCTAGTCGACTGAACAGGCTGTATGTATCTACTGTAGGCGTAAATGGGGGCGTGTGTGTTTGATCAGGTGGGTGAGGGAGAGTGAGGCATGTGGGTATTGACTGTTTGTCCGCGCGCGCGTGTTCTGTGTGTGTGTGTGTGTGTGTGTGTCTGCAAAAACGATCACACATGCCTTAATTTATCAACTACTAGAGTGGTGCCCTTTGGGCACTGGTCAACTTGGAACGATGCAAGTTGGAAATGCATACCCCACCCAGTTATTATGTATGTTATGCCCATATATGGAGTTCTTTGTCAAGCATGCCAAATTAGGCTTTTCTGCTGGTTCTGGACAACAGGAAATGCAGAGGCAGCTCCCGGCAGGATCCGCCGGGAGAGACTACTGACTAGGCACAGCTGCTGGACATGAGACTAATTAATTAGAGTGACAGACAGACAGACAGACATTTATAGATACAGTAGATAGATTGCTTGGATGATCGACTATGCTATTTGCTGTGCTTACAAAATCTGTGCCAACTTGAGTTATCCAATCATTGCCTGTTAATACTCGAGAGGGCATTGCCTTTATACCAAATGTCTAATTCTGGAGAAATTGAGGGTAGAAAAAAACTGGTGTATATTGGCATTCTGTTGTTGCAACGATGCTATTTAGCAAAAATGATTATAGACATTATAGCAGTTGTCATTGTTTTAATAAAATGACAGTGTACTGTAAATGCTCCAGTTTTGTGTTTCAGGCTGCTGATATTTGAGTGAACACAGTTGTTAAAGGTCTGTGCCCTTCTGGTCAACAGGAGGTTCCAGATTCATAGGTCAATGTTACATGACTACCTGCTACAGTGCATACAGTAGTGTGTACCCTATTGTCCCCCAGTCTGCAGTCAAAATGGCTAGCAGCTATTGTTATATAACGGACATTGAATGAGGAAGAGGACTGTGGTGATTGGATACAATAAATATGTAATTATATCATTTCCATCTGTTTTGTATGAGACTGATGAGACATGAACTAAAATGCAACTTCGAGTCTCAAAGTACAGAGTTGACCCACTAAAGAAATACCCCACATTTCATATTTAATATTAATTGGGTATACAGTACAGTTCACCTTAAGTCATCATGTAGCTTGTACAGTATGTCCATATTTCAACTTTGTATGTTTTTTTCACAGATGAATGCCCTACTTCATCGTACAAGAGTGTCAAGCAAAGGTAGCGAAAATAGCTGATAAAATTCTAAGCTTGCAACGTCTGCTATTTTCACTATTTTAGAAAAATAAGTAAACTGAAAGTGAAAGTAGTTAAGTGTGTCTGTGGGTTTTATACATTTTGCATTTTGGACCAGCTTGTGTGACTAAATAATAACTACATTGGAACCATTTGAACACAGTTTTAAAAGTAACAGTTTGGACATAAAAGGTTTCCACCAGACACGGCTGACATTTTCTGGGAAAATTCTTCATAACATTATTACTATGTATTTTGCTACAGGAAGGCCTGTATTTATCAGCAAAATTAACTTTCCATACAGAGGTGGTCAAGGGTTGAATTGGGGGTAAGTCCCTGTCACATACCGCCCTAGCGTCATGTACTTGTACATCATGCTATAGAAACAGGAGATAGGTTTCTGCCCTATGGGCCACATGGCTTGGCAGGGCTTACTGTACATACAGTATACAGTGGTTATATTTTCCACAAGGAGGCAGGAGGCCTCCACAAGTGACACTAGACGACTGTGGCATAGAATCAGGCACATTGCAGAGACCGGACCTGCCACTCTCTCTTCACTTCACTTTGTGTGGCTTTGGAAATTATATTTATTATATTTATAGCTTAATAACCACTCACATTATCTGGTAGCGTTGGTCTTATTAGCAAATTACAAACCAAATTTATACGTCCCTCCATTTTTAACCTCCTTACTCTCATTTCATAACAGTAAATCTGCCTCTTGGAGTTGACTGTTTGGCCAAGTTGTCTGTCTTTAGGCCACGGCGTGTGGTCAGTCAGTCAGCAGTCCTTTGGTCCAATAAAGGCTATTTCTTATTTTCTTTCCCCCTCTCCCTCCCCAGTCCCCACTAGTTCAACCACAATCCCTCTCGGAGTCAGTTTTCTGCTTCCAGCAATGGAAAAGGAGCGTTTCTGGCTAATTCCTTTTCCATCCGTGTTATGAACACAGTGGAAGCAGAAAGGCAGCAGTTGCAGCTCACTTGCAGTCGAGTCAGTGTGTAATGGATTTGCTATGAATATCTTCCGCCGTCGTGTGACTGTACAGTATGTGGCTCAGTCGCGAGGTACTGTAAACTCATTTGGGCGTTCCTGGGTTGGTCAAAGAATATACTCAAGTATTCAAAAGTACAAATTACAAAGTACATTTTCTTTTTTTTTAATAGCTTAACTAGCTACAAGCACACGTTGCGAGTTTGTAGATATTAGCGGTTAATTCATTATCATAATATATAAGTTTGGGTCCCAGGAGTCCCTTCCTAGACGTGGAGTATAGTCAAAAGTATCTACCGGTATTTGAAATTTAGCAGAGCAAAAGTCATGAGCTTGCAAAATAAATAAATGATGCGGGCTGGAGAGTTTTTTGATCGGCCGTAATTAAGGAGGGCATCTCGCCTCTGACTGCAGGGAAATGTAGTATTATTTAAGGAGGGCATCTCGCCTCTGACTGCAGGGAAATGTAGTATTATTTAAGGAGGGCATCTCGCCTCTGACTGCAGGGAAATGTAGTATTATTTAAGGAGGGCATCTCGCCTCTGACTGCAGGGAAATGTAGTATTATTTAAGGAGGGCATCTCGCCTCTGACTGCAGGGAAATGTAGTATTATTTAAGGAGGGCATCTCGCCTCTGACTGCAGGGAAATGTAGTATTATTTAAGGAGGGCATCTCGCCTCTGACTGCAGGGAAATGTAGTATTATTTAAGGAGGGCATCTCGCCTCTGACTGCAGGGAAATGTAGTATTATTTAAGGAGGGCATCTCGCCTCTGACTGCAGGGAAATGTAGTATTATTTAAGGAGGGCATCTCGCCTCTGACTGCAGGGAAATATAGTATTATTTAAGGAGGGCATCTCGCCTCTGACTGCAGGGAAATGTAGTATTATTTAAGGAGGGCATCTCGCCTCTGACTGCAGGGAAATGTAGTATTATTTAAGGAGGGCATCTCGCCTCTGACTGCAGGGAAATGTAGTATTATTTAAGGAGGGCATCTCGCCTCTGACTGCAGGGAAATGTAGTATTATTTAAGGAGGGCATCTCGCCTCTGACTGCAGGGAAATGTAGTATTATTTAAGGAGGGCATCTCGCCTCTGACTGCAGGGAAATGTAGTATTATTTAAGGAGGGCATCTCGCCTCTGACTGCAGGGAAATGTAGTATTATTTAAGGAGGGCATCTCGCCTCTGACTGCAGGGAAATGTAGTATTATTTAAGGAGGGCATCTCGCCTCTGACTGCAGGGAAATATAGTATTATTTAAGGAGGGCATCTCGCCTCTGACTGCAGGGAAATGTAGTATTATTTAAGGAGGGCATCTCGCCTCTGACTGCAGGGAAATGTAGTATTATTTAAGGAGGGCATCTCGCCTTTGACTGCAGGGAAATGTAGTATTATTTATTTAAGGAGGGCATCTCGCCTCTGACTGCAGGGAAATGTAGTATTATTTAAGGAGGGCATCTCGCCTCTGACTGCAGGGAAATTTAGTATTATTTAAGGAGGGCATCTCGCCTCTGACTGCAGGAAAATGTAGTATTATTTAAGGAGGGCATCTTGCCTCTGACTGCAGGGAAATGTAGTATTTCTCTTGGCCAGAGCAGATAAACAGAACCCCTTCACGAACCCCCAAACACACACACAAAGGAAATGAGAGAGAGTCTGCAAAAAGAGAAAAAAGTATGAAAGAAATAAACGGTTGCAGGGCAGTAAACACACACACACACACACACACACACACACACACACACACACACACACACACACACACACACACACACACACACACACACACACACACACACACACACACACACACACACACACACACACACACACACACACACACACACACACACACACACACACACACACACACACACACACACACACACACACACACACACACACACACACACAGTGGTGGAAAAAGTACTCAGATGTTTACTTAAGTAAAAGTATCAATGCTGCAAGGTACAAGTCAAAATGTACCTGAATAAAAGTACAGAAGTATTGGTACCGAAATGTATACTTAAAGTACCAAAAGTAGAAAGTACTCATTATGCAGAATGTCCCATTTCACACGTTTTCTAATGTCTAAAAATATTTCCAAATGGCTGAAATTGTTTTCAAATAATCGTAGTGGAGTACAACATTTGCCTCTGAGATGAGATGCTGCGGAGTGGAGGTAAAAGTATTGGAAATTGTAAATACCTCAAAATTGTACTTACTGTAAGTATAGGCCTACAGTACTTTAGTAGCTGTACTTTCCACCACTACAGTCTAACGCAGTAGATCTCAAAGTGGGGTTCCAAACGGACCTGCCTGTGGAATTAATCATTTGGTTCCATTCATACTGTCTCAGCGTTATGGGGGGTCCTTGAAAATGAAAGCTTGAGAAGCACTGCTCTGACAGAAAAGCGTCTCCCCCTGTCCCTCCCCCTGTCCCTCGTGACAAGAATCTAGTGCCTGCCAGGCTGTCATGCAAACACAAGTATCACATCAGAGCACTGCAGAGGTCTGGTCCTGGGGGGTCTGAAAACGGATCCATGAAGAATGAAAGATATGCCCTGAGAGAATGAAGCCCCATGGATGCCACCCGCTCCCCTCGCCCCTCCCCTCTGCTTGATTACAAGGGGACAGGCAGGCAGGCAGGCAGGCAGGCAGGCAGGCAGGCAGGCAGGCAGGCAGGCAGGCAGACAGACAGACAGACAGACAGATCACATAGCACAGGGTAGGGTTACAACATGTGTCATGAAGAGAGAGACAGCCGCTTAACACACAGAGAGAGAGAGAGAGAGAGAGAGGTTTTATACCACGTGAACGCTGTAAATATCGTTACCATTTGTTTCTAATGTTTATCTCAAGCTAACCTTTCCTATGTGTATACATACCTATTTCTGACAGCAAATGCACCATTCTTATGGTTTTTCTAAACTACTTCTCCTAAGTTGTGCTGTAGCTCTGTTTACACATGTCTTTATTCCCTTGTATTTGTACATACATTTAGTTTTGTCTGTCCATATGAATTGAATTGAGAGAGAGAGAGAGAGAGAGAGAGAGAGAGAGAGAGAGAGAGCGAGAGACACACACACACACACACACACACACACACACACACACACACACACACACACACACACACACACACACACACACACACACACACACACAGAGTTAACATGGTATGGAGTTATGGTGCGGTATATGACTGAACGTTGTGGTTAGCGGGACGGGACTCACCATCACCATGGGCCTTCAATGAGCCTCTGCTGGGTCTGCCCCTCCTTCCTGGGTGGCTGGGTCCTCCTGCCAAATCCTACTGGCTGTGTCTCACGGTGCTGGGCGTGGATTACTTCAGTCCGGGCTCTGACTTCTCACTCTCATTGGCCCAGGAGCCGAGAAGGGGGGAGTGTTTGTCCAGGACAAGCCCCTCCCTCCACACCCCACGCTCTTTTACACACAACAACCCAGCCTGTGTTATGGCAAGCACACTGGCATTTAGACCAAACAGCCTCGGCATGCCACTTTCTCTGACGGACCCTCCCTACAGAGACAGACAGACAGTCAGAGAGACAGACAGACAGAGAGACAGGCAGCC
Source organism: Protomyctophum parallelum (assembly GCF_964188405.1). Classification (NCBI taxonomy): domain Eukaryota; kingdom Metazoa; phylum Chordata; class Actinopteri; order Myctophiformes; family Myctophidae; genus Protomyctophum; species Protomyctophum parallelum. The sequence goes on from NC_139709.1 coordinate 21,849,113, forward strand.
AGGCTGACGGTCAGACGAATGGGCGGACAGGCAGACAGAGAACACCGACAGGGATGAACTCAGCCGAAAGCAGACTATAGTGGATTCTCTGACAACACTCACTCACTCACTCACTCACTCACACACACACACACCCACACACACACCCACACACAAGACTGAGACATGGTAGAGGACAGACATTCTAAGGTAAGAACAGGATTTGGTTTAATACTCTTCTCTCTCTCTCTCTCTCTCCCCCCCTACGTGAGAAAAGAGCAATTAAGCTGTTGCACTGAATGATTGTTTCTGTGTTTCTGTGACCTTGGATATCCTGGCCTGCAGATGTCAGAATCAGAACAGAAAGAAAAACACAACAAGTGCATTAATCTAACTAAGATGTGTGGTGAATACTGATCAGGATTACGAACGAAATGATTTTGACTTTCAACAATCAATAAATGTCTGATTATATTAAAAATCACTGCATGAAAACGTAATAGAAATACACCAAAAGAACAAAATGCACAAACAAATGCATGCCCGTTCGCACGCACGCGCGCGCGCCCACACACACACACACACACACACACACACACACACACACACACACACACACACACGCTGACTGCATGGCGGCCCACTTTCTATTTTAACCTTGCCAGGTTAAAATACCATGCCTTTCTTCTTTGCTGGAATCCCCTGGCAGTCAGGCAGGCAGCTGTTTCATCCTATGGGCTTTGGCTCTGCGTACCGCGGGTTCAGACGCTGGATGCCACAGAGAGAGCAACAATAGCCTTGCTGCTACTGGAAGATGACCAGGACATCTATCTAAATGGTCAGAAGTCTGGACAAAGAACACAGGAATGCTCCAGACAGAGAGAGAGAGAGAGAGAGAGAGAGAGAGAGAGAGAGAGAGAGAGAGACTGGAGAATTTCTAGCAAGTGTGGATGGAGAGAGTGAGAGAAACATGTGAGTCTCAGAGAGAAGAAGAAGAAGATTAAGAAGAAGAAGAAGAAGAAGAAGAAGAAGAAGAAGAAGAAGAAGAAGAAGAAGAAAGAGGGGGATTAAAGTACAAGTAGTTGGCTTTGGCTCCGTAACTGGCTCCAAACAGAAGACAGGGTTTTAGAGTTATGTGCTGGAATGAAAACCACAGGCCGTGCAGCCAACACTGGAAAGGAAAAGGAATCACTTTTCTGAGAACAGGGCAGAGACATGACAGCCATATGGACACACATACTTTAGAGACAGACATAATGGACACAAACGCACAGAGGGAGAGAGATGGAGACAGATTGACCTGTAAGGGAACTCTAGAGTAGTGGTTCTCAATTTATTTCAAGGACCCCCATAACATAACAATGATAACATAAAAGAGCATACAAATCGTACACTTTCAGACCTGTAAGGTAACATTTAGAACCCCCCCCCCCCTTCTTTTTTTTTCCACACATAGTTTGCACTTCTAAGCTTTGCATCTCATGTTCAGGTCATGACTTGAGGAAGTTGGTGGTCTCCAGTTTTAGAACTCTGGGCATTTACAGGTTGTAGTAGAGAGCACTGGTGCCCCATGACGTATTTCTTTCCCAATGACCGAGCACAGGGTGGAGCAAACCTCCATCGACATTGATCATCTACAACGAAATGTCCCCTTTCCCCTCTATAAAATAGTTCCCAGAGGGGCTATAAAAATATTCAACAAGGACTTTGGTCTGATCGCTACCATCAATTGACTTAAGTGCTGTAGTCTTTCTTTCAATTAATGTAAATGTATTTCCGCAAGTATTACCGTAAGAGCCTAACAGTTTGGTTTCTGTTTAGTTTTTTTGTAATAGTAAATGTGTCCTTGTCCCTTGTCTGAGGTAGCCGGCGTTATGTTTCCTGTGGAATGGATTACTGTTATGTGTCATAAGTTCACATTTCATTGGTGGTTTCAGTGAAAAAATGCTTGTGGAGACGGAGATGATTGGGTTCGCTGGGTTTATGGTGATGCAGGGAGAAGGAGAAAGGCCTTGCGAGAGCAGGACGCATCTCTCCGGGAAGAACAGGAAATCACAGTCCAAAGTCCACGGATGAAGGGAAATCGCTGCTGCCGTAATAACGCAGACTTCCTCCTCATCCAAAGGCCTTTGAAGTGGGGCTACGGATTTAGTGGGATAAAAGGGAAACCTTGATGTAGAAAAAAAAGAAGAAAGTTATTTGCCTTGAGAGGGTCAACTTTTGGATCGGGCTCAGTGTTGGGATAATGCTGCAGCGTCGCATTGGTAGGTTAGGGGCCTGTTTGGGGTTAAGTGAATATTTAATGTTTCGTTGGTGGGTTTCCTGTGAGGTGGGCCCCGCTGGTCTAAGTGGTGACAATTAAGACCCACGCCATGAGATTGCGGAGACAGAGAGAGCTGAGAGGCGCAGAGTGTCGAGAGTTGCATCTCTTGTGGTCAGGAAGAAATGTGTGTGCGACTCTATATTTATGTGCAGTGGTGGAAAGTAACTAAGTACATTTACCCAAGTACTGTTTTGAGGTAGTTTCACTTAATTCACTTGATTATGTCCATGTGTTAAATACTTTATACTTCTTGCAGAGTGAGAGGGAGCTGAGAGGCCGAGAGTGTCGAGAGTTAGTAATGAATTGCATCTCTTGTGGTCAGGAAGAAATGTGTGCGCGACTCTATATTTATGTGCAGTGGTGGAAAGTAACTAAGTAGATTTACTCAAGTACTGTTTTTAGGTACTTTCACTTCACTTGATTATGTCCATGTGTTAAATACTTTATACTTCTACTCCACTACATCTCTGAGATAGAATTGGATTATTATTATTACAAAATGTACGTTAACAATTTTTAGGCCTATTTTATACTTTGTCTATTATGTCCATGTGTTAAATACTTTATACTTCTACTCCACTACATCTCTGAGATAGAATTGGATTATTATTATCACAAAATGTACGTTAACAATTTTTTGAGCCTATTTTATACTTTGTCTATTCGAAAATAGACAATCTACAAGCTCACAGCGAGTTGCAGTTGATCCCAGTATTTCTACATTGTGGTATTGCTTTTAATCTGAGTATTTCTTCCACCACTGTTATATGTGCGAGGTAGAGGAAGTGTTGTGTGCTACAGCAGTTCACGCCTATATCAGTTTGTTTTTCTGAGGACAGCCTGTACAAACAAACAGTCTAAAAATGAATACCCCAACTCATAAACACAATATAACCATTTTGGAAAGTGTAGTTTAAAGCACCACTGTAGTTGTGTAGTATCTTCAAAACACAGAGGCTCCAGTACAGGTGCTGTAAAGTGTACATCATGTCAAACAATCACTTTCAATCGATCAAGGACAAGTTAGTGTCTCCTGGGGGTTTGTGCTCCCAGACATATTGCAGAAGTAGGCCTACAGTATGTGCCTTTACTGTCAAACAGTGGACATCTCATTTTGCAACAAGAGTTATTTTGCAATGTTAGTCCTATACAAACAGCATCCTACTGTATGTTTGGCAGTGTTGGAAAGGACTCAAGATTATTTACTTTAAGTAAAAGTAGCCATACCACAATCTAAAAATGCTCCATTACAAGCAAAGGGCATGTATTCAAAACAAAATGTGACTTGCGTAAAAGTACGAAGGTATTGGCATCATACACAATATAATGTACTTGAAGTACCAAAGTAAAAGTAATCTTTATGAATAAATAGCGCATATATTTTCAAAATATTTCACAAAATGTAAAATATTTCACAAAATGTTGAAAATAGCATCAGTGTTAAACAGGGCTAATGCAAGTGGTTAATGCAGGTTTTGCGATAATAATCCTAAATCTTGCAAAGTAACTACTAACTGATGTTGTCAAATAATTGTAGTGGAGTAAAAAGTACAATATTTGCCTCAGAGATATAATTGAGTCGAAGTGTAAAGTATAAAAGAAATTATGTAAATGTACAGCATGTAAAAGTACAGCATAATTGCACTAAATACAGTACTTGAGTAAATGTACTCCAGCGTTGCTGTTTACATGTGATGTGATTGTGGCCATTCCTTGAAGGTCAGACCTCTCTCTCTACTGAACCTGATGAACCAGAGGGAGATACTGTAATGATTGAGATTGAACACAACGACAGCTGTTGTACTTTACTGTATGCTGTTGATTGACACTTTGTTGTTAATAGTGGCTCACGCGAGTTACATTAAATTACAGTTGGAGACTTGCACACTATAGGGCTGGGCCTATACGGTAATTTAAAACTTTGCCTCGATTACTAATTATTATTAGATTAATGAACGATTAACATTTTTTAAATAGGGGAAATAGCAGATCAACAAGCTAGCATATGACAAGCTCACAATGATTTAGTCGATTATAAAAAAAACAATCCATAAAAAAAATTTGATTCGTTAAGACATACAAAAATAATATATACCTTGCTTCTCTATTACATATAGCCTAAAGCTAGATTAAGTCGGTTATAGGTTCTAAAGGTCGGTTGATATATTTTCAGTTAAATGTCCAGCCCAAGCATGCAAGCATGCACGCACGCAGCCACGCATGCACGCAGCCACGCATGCACGCACGGCACATGTGTTACACAGCAAATGACAACAGCATCTGCTAGCGAAACAGAAGGCACTTGTTGGCATGAAGTGAAGTTTATTGAGTCACTGTCCCTCTGTCATCGCCCTGGGCCCCTGGATCTGTGGTCAGACTTTAAAGGGCTTTCTCCACCCTGACACCGTGTTTAGGTTTCAGCCAACTGAAAGATAAACAGCCTTCTGAATCATCTATTTCCATACAACTACCATTGGTGGACAAAGTATACTCAACACCAGTACTTGAGTCAAAGTGAGTTTTCAGGGGTCCCAAGCCAAATATTTGCTATTATATGTTATCGTAAGGAAAATCAAATTGAGGGTCATTGAAATTCAAAACATTGAGAATCACTAAGTTAACAGTATACTGTATCTGAAAGTCACAGTTCCAATAAACACCTCAAAGTCACATCAACTTTCCTCTGTGCCAAGACAAGACAACGGACAAAGCTTGCTTGTGTTATGGCTGTGTTATGGCTAACATAATCAATGCTATTTTCATTATTTTAGGAATTCTTTGGACAATTCTTGCCTATAATAATGATATGCCCAAATGTGGGACACCAGTGGTTAAAGAAACAAAACAGCAATCTCATGGTGGATTCATCTCTTTGTTGTTTTGACCGATAGGTCAACTGATAGATAGCTATGCGAAGTTATCCACAGACCCAAATACCAGAATGGGCTGAATGCTGTTTGTAAAGTATTACAAACATTTGTTTTAATAAATCTTCTTGTAATTCCAGGTGGGTACTACACTGTATCACTACTGTGTACAGGACATTATAAGATAGTAAGCTATAAGATTTACTGAACTTAAGACAGTGGTTCTCAAAGAATTTCATGTCAAGGACAAGGTCTCCCAAATGTATTTGGCAACGAACCACTGGACTAAGACACTGCTGGAAAAAAAGCACTTTCATGATTACTAGCTGAACGGTCAGAGTGGCGTCTATATTAAATGGCAACTTGTCTAGTTCGATCCCAGCAGGACACCCTGTTGCATTCCTTCTACGCCTCTGGCCTATTTAAATAAAACAATCCTCAATGCATGTGCTGTACTGCACATTATGTGCTCTGTCTAGACCTTGTGCACATCTCTGCATGTAAGAGCATATGCATATGTGCATATAAATCAATAGTATGCGTGCCATTCTGTAGAATCTACAGCATGGCACGCAACCAGTGATCTACAGTATAGATCACTGGTTCTCAATGTGGGGTCCATGGGGGCCCCCGTGGGGGACTCGAACCCTTCAGGCTAGGCCAGCGGTCCGGGCCCATTTCGTTCTTCTGAGGGAACCGGTTTCGGAGAGAACCAGCTACTAGATGGTTTGATTAGTCTTTTGCCCGTATACCCAGGTCGGAAGATTTGGGTGGGGCATGCAATTCCAACTTGCATCGTTCCAAGTAGGCCAGTGCCCAACGGGCACCGCTGTAGAGGCTCCAACGGGCACCGCTCTAGTATAAAAAAATCACTCCCGCGTGAAGTGAGTGGCGCTCTTATCATTAGGTGATGTAATGATGAGGTAAAACAAACAGTGTCAAAACAAACATTAAATTCTTGTTATTGTTAATGGGATCTAATGTTAAGGATGTAAAGGATGTTAAGGATGTAAAGGACAAAACAAACATAAATTTATCTTCATTGTCAATGGTGTTTTTAAAACAAACATTAAACCTGTATATAGGAGCCCTTACAAATATCAAAGCACATCTACAAGCTCGAAAATGGAAACACAAAGCTTGGTGTGGATTTTGGAGGGTGTGCGCTGCTACTTTTGATACTTCAGTGTGACGCTGCGGCTGTAGTATGATCAAGTAGGGCATTCATTTATGAAAAAAATAGAAAGTTAGAATATGGAGATATACTGTAGGACAATATATAAAATGGGGGTCCGAAGTTGGCCTAATCCATATCAAACTGTGGATCATTGAAATACAACAGGCTCAGAATCCCTACTGTAGAAATTGGAATAGATACTGTAGATGAAAACACTGCATAAGCTGTTGGAGAATGCCGGAGGTCTAGGCTGGTTTGTGCTGTTTGTGTGTTTACTGCATAGCTGTCATGGTTTGGGGGCTCTGTGGGTCTGTGGTTCTGTGGTGACGGGAGAGGACAGACAGATGCCTCAGAGGCTGGTGGTCACAGCATGTGAATGGGGATGGAGAGAGAGACAGAGAGAGAGAAAGAGAGAGAGAGAGAGACGGTGGTGGTGGAAGTTTTGAGGATGTCATTATTGGCGAAATCTTCTTACAATAAAAATAAAAAAAATCTCCAAATTGTCTGCTCAAAATAGCTGATCTACAGGCTCAAAATACGTGTGTGTGAGCTTGTAGATCCGCCTTTTTTGCCATTTGTTGTACGACAAAGACAGCTTAAGTGGCTAATAATACATAATCTCTGTGTTCTCCAAGTGAACACATTTTTTGTTCCAGGGGAAAAAGGAGTGAAAAGACTGAGTCAGCTAAATTGCTAAAGGAGCCAGATGAGTCATGTAGGCCCATCCGCACAGCCAAACAGAAGTATATCTAAACCCTCTGAGATGAAATAGGACACAGAAAAGAGAGAGGCAGTCCAGAAAGAAAGTCCAGAGAAAAAAAAGAAAGTAATGGAGAAACCGTAGTGTAAAACGTAGTCATACTCTTACTAGAGTAACATTAGCAATACCTGCACAATGTAGAAATACTGTTAAGTACAAGGCCTGTAGTCATAATTTGACTTGAGTGAAAGTACAAAAGTATTAGCATACTTGCTATACCAAAGTCAAATCGTGCTAAATCTATACCAAAGTCAAGTTCTGCAAAATGTGGTTTTGCTCATTGAGAATAGCAGATCTGTATCATGCTCACACCAGTCCGCGATGTGATGCATTGAGAGCTTGGCTATTTTTGAATAGTAGTAAGTAAAAAATGGGACTTAGTTCTTCAATTTTTTACTTTGAAAGTACACTTTATTTACTATGAAAACGTACATTTCCCGTCAGTCACTCCGTCTGTCCGTCACCCCACGCCTCCATACTGTATATGGTCATGCCTCGTGACATCACGTGACATCATCAGGGATGGATGTATTATTTAAAAAATACTTATCGTTGTCAGGCAGAAACCTTATATCCATGTTGTTTTTTCGTAAATCAATGCACTAGTTGATCATACTACAGCGTCACACAAAAGCTTCAAAAGTACCAGATCTACATGTTGAGAGAGAGAGAGAGAGAGAGAGAGAGAGAGAGAGAGAGAGAGAGAGAGAGAGAGAGAAGAAAGGCAGTAGAGCGGTGCACTGCAGTGTCAGAACAATGTCTGTCTGTCTGTGTTTGTGTCTGTAGGAGTTGTACTTTGTTCCACTGGCCATGGCTACTGGGCTCAGCAGGGCTGCAGCCGGAGAGCTATTTTCAGAGCTCATCTGCGATGGCAGGGTTATAATCAAGAGAACGCCAGGCTGGCCGACCATTGTATGCGAGCGCTCTTATGCATGGATGAAGTCAAGTTGTGGCAGTTAAGAGAGAAAGGCGTAGCGAAAATGAGGGCGATAATTTGCAGTTCTGTATAAATAACAGAATGAGGGAGACAGACCGTGCGTTCCTGTGTGTGTGTGTGTGTGTGTGTGTGTGTGTGTGTGTGTGTGTGTGTGTGTGTGTGTGTGCGCGCGTGCGTGTGGGACTGAGTGACCAAAAAAAGAGAGTATGTGCAAAAGTGTGTGTCCTTGTGTGCACTTTTTGTGAGGGAGACTGAAAAAAGAGAGCCATTATGAATGGAATATAAAAATAATGAATATCTCCATAGAGTTTAGAACGATCTTCCATCCGGTCGTAAAGCTGAGGTTGAATCTCAACTTGGAATCGTACCAAAGCAAAAACCTCAAGTGTATATTGATGCCAAATACCGCTGTCAGGCCAGGCCAGCAAACAACACTTATGTATAATATGTTTATTGGAAAGTTCAACAATAACGGCTTTTGTTGCTTGTAAGGACTGTTTATGTCATGACTTGGAAAAATCTGGCACGCGTTTAGCGGTTTCAACTAAGTCTCACTGATTTTTAATTTGTTCTCAGTTCAACCAGATTATGTGACATCCTACTGCTCAACGGCTGAAGACAACATGATGGAAGGACAAAATGGTAAAAGAAATAAAATAACATTCTCTAATATAATTCTTTTGAGTTTCAGTAAATCATACAGTGTGATCCATAACATCCTGGACTTGTTGACCTTACAGGCAACAGATGTTAACACACAGTTTTCTCATTAACAGGAAGCAGTTTATCACACAAAGCCACGGAAAACGGAGTGAAGGGAAAGCCTCCGTACTCCGTTGAGACACCGTATGGCTTCCGCCTGGACCTGGACTTCCTCAAGTACGTCGACGACATTGAGAAAGGCAACACCATCAAGAGGGTCCCCATCCAGCGGCGGAGCAAGGGCCCCCGGTCCAGCACCCTCCCCAGGCACCTCAACCTGTCTGGGTGCGGCTTCCGGCCCAGTCCCTGGGGATCCACTGGAGCTCTGGGCCCCAGGTCACGGACCTCGGACCCCCACCACAGCTATGCCTCCTGGGCGTACGACCACAGGTCCCCGGGTTCCCCCACGGGCTTCCGATCCCTGGCAGAAATGGAGGCCAGAATAAGGGAATTTGACGAGCAGCCCCTGGGGGAGCACATCAGACCTAACCTCCTCCGAGCGTCCAGCCTGCCTCTGACCGTGTTGCTGAGGCAGGGTTCCGAGTCCACGGAGGACGCGGGGAGCCTCCGGAGCTCTAGGGACTGCCTTGGAGGAAGGGACGCCTCATGTGAAGACGTCTTCGCAGAGCGGTCCTCAGACTTTTCTGGGACACTGAGGCGCCTTTCAGAGGCCCTGGAGCGTGTGGGTGAGTTGGAGATGGAGGTGAGAGTGGTCCCTGAGCTCAGAGCCCAGATCTGCATCCTCCAGGAGGAGAGAGAAAGGCTCCGTCTGGGCCTGAGTCCACGACCTGTCAACGGAAAGATGGATCCCTCCTCCCCCTCCTACTACGGCACCTGTGACGTCAAGAGGCCGAGGCACGACAGTCACATCGGTCAAGATGGCGATGGTGGCAGTTCGAACCCCACACACGAGTGGAGGACCAGCACAGACCTGGATGAACTGCTGACGGTGACGTCCCTGCAGGCCAAGGTCGCTGTGCTGGAGCAGAATCTCCACGAGAACGGCGTGGAGCTCCAGAGAGCCATGGGGATGCTGAGGGAACAGCGGGGGGAGAGCCGGAGAAAGGACGGCAAAATCGAGCAGCTGACCAGGAACCCCGGGGGGTGGGTGCTTGCTGAGAAGGTGCTGGTAGACCAGGACGGAGACGGGACGGAGGAGAACTCTGCTTATTACAAGCCGTACGGCTCATCAAATTGCCAGAGCGAGGTCGCTCTCTCGGGTGACTCAGACACAGACACATGGACTGTTACTGCACACAGACAAAAGAATCAAGGCAGTTTGGCGCCAGCATCCACCCCAGACGGCCCCCCAGCACCTACAGGTATGGAGCTTGAGGAGGTCTCAGCCGAAGCTGTGGACTCAGCCGTGGCCGCGCATCACATAAGGAGGATCAAGCGTCTCCTGGAGGAGCAGTGGGAATGCCTGTGTGAAGGCAGGGTGCCAATGGAGCACCGCGACCCCAAAATGAACTCCCTACAGCAGGAGATGATGGGACTGGTAGATACCCTGACGTCCTGTTACGCCCAACATGGCCACAGCAACGAGGAAGAGACCCAACATGGAGGTATGGTACTACTGTAGCCTGCCCTGTAGGGGTTCCATGCCATCATTATGGTTTAGTAAAATGATCCTCCTAGACTCAACAATTTAAAAAAAAAGCATACTTCTGCAACAACTATAATACTAATTACCTTACTAATTAACATTTGTAATGACTTTGACTAAATTTGTAATAGATAAGATGATGAGGAGATTCCAGCTAAGATAATGATACAGGGTTGAGTAAGACAAGGCTGATCGATGCCCGTTGAGAACGATGCTCGTTGGGAACCTCCGGTAATGCAGTGCCAGTACCTGAACCGTTGCACCTGTTGTACCAGTCTTATATCATAGTACCTGGAGGCCAGTCTAGGACGTCAGTATTATAACTCCATATTGATTGACACTACAGATCTCCATATGGGCACACAGACACACACACACACACACATTCACAGAGATTTGTGAATTTATAGAAAGATCCTATGGATTCCCTCAGGTCACAAGTCGATCATTTGAACGGTTTCTAGATACACGAAGGACAGATATTATGTACACTCACTCAGAGATGTTGTGCTTTTATACGTATAGATAGATTACACAAATATTAACATAACTGGACAATTGCTAAAACTCTACAGGAAATGAGAGTGCATACTGTACACAGGGAAAAAAAGCATTATGGCTTCAGCAGAAAGGCAATGACGACTTAATAGTTAATACAGTATGTTAATAAAGTTGGAACAAAACACATATCATTCCCATTGATATACACACAGTGATCACAAAACACAATCCTGTAGCTATGCTAAGATTCAAATAACACAACTCTCTTAACTGGTTTCTCAAAATGAACGTTTGTCTTTCTTGCTCATTTGAAAGTTAATCCTGAGAAAAACACTGTAGGGAACAAATCTCATTACCATGCAAGAGAAGATTTTACTCAGTGAAATTAAGACCCACAATTTTACTAGGCCTAGCTGGTGTAAATTGATGGTTGTTGTCGGTTTGGGTTGAGGCAGGATTGTATTTTTTTTCTTCTTTTTATTCATGACCAAGTCTTCCTAGGCTGTTATTATTTATTTTGTAAAGAAGTCCTTTTCTCTGCTGTGTTGGAATGTCCTGACGCAGGTCCTAAGAGACCAAACTCCGGGCCAGTATTTCCCCCTCACCCTACTTCATAGCCCTGCATGAAAACCACTTAATTACTTAATTACAAGGAAAGGTTTTTCCTCATTCAAGAAATGTCGATGAGGCAATGCAAAAAGATCTTGAATCAGGGATCAATGGGAAAGCTTCACAGAAATACACATTTCCTCCCTTCATCATTAATATTGTGGTAGTATTATATGATATATTATATCATATGATATTATATATATATATATATATATATATATATATATATATATATATAAAAAAATTAACTAGTCCATACAACTAGTCCTTATGTCCACCAACCATTGTCCGCCCGTGATATGGGAACAGATCCAATTTCCTGTGGTGAAAATGCAAATAAACAGCTTTAATGTGGGGGGAAAGTGTGGGAAAAAACTACTTCCTCATTGCCTGCATATATCAACGGTCAGTGGTGGACTGGACTCATGTAGGCTACTTGAGCCAAAGAATACAGTAGAGTAGTACTTAAGTATTCAAACGTTTGTCGCATTCTGTAATAATGTAATGTAATCGATCGGAAAAGTCATTTAGGGGGTGAACTATCCTTTTAAATGACAACGCACACATTCCTTTTCAAATCAAGGCATTGCTGTATTGAAATCAAATATTTTTCTTTTTTGTATCTACAAGCTCAACAAGTCACAATGCAACACGTTGTATTCTTGTATAATATATCATCTATTTTTTTTGTTAATTGTCTTACGACAAATTAAGCCTACAGTATATCGGGCTATTCATATGACTGTGGTTGAAACGTTATTGTCATGAAACCTTGTAAACATGCTCCTTGTCTCTCTTCTTTCCCTCTGGGTAGCACCCAGATCCATCATGAAGCGAGACGGAAGTGCCCGACAGTCAAAGAACCTACACTTTGCTGGTGATAATGAAGGGTTAGTGCTTTTCACTCCATTCTGAGATTTATGGACATTGGGCTGTGGGGGAAGACATACTTGGATTGTTTTTACTTTACTGTATGTAAAAGTAGCAGTATAGTTCCACAACACTGTTACACGTAAACGTTGCCGTATTCAAAGTTTTACTTAAATTTAGTAATTGAGTAAATATACAGATACTTAGATACTTTCCACCACTGGCATTGATTTGAACTGAAGCCTTGGCTGACCTTACGTTTGGACATAGAAACAGTTAAATACCAGCTTGGGGCTCCTGAAACCATAGGGTTGTTTTGTTTTGCACTTTACAGGCATCTCGATAGTTGTAAAGATTGAGTGATGAGGCATGCCTCTCCTTATGTTCTCCAGTTCAAGGGGATTAGCACTGAATTCTAGTTTTGAAATGTGTTATTCCCATGCATAAATCATTTGTAATTGTTTCATCCTGTCTCAACAGATGTCGTATCCTATTAATTGTCAATGAGACAGTTCATCGCTAGGCCTTCTCATACATACTATCTCAGTTTTTGTTCTTTGATGCGATTTCAGATGTTGAGACAGACTTGGTTGTTAGCGACAGCCAATAGGCTCTGTGCATAACTGTAGTCAGTGGTGGACAGAAACTAAGTACATGTACTAAGTACTGTAATTTTGAGTATTTCCCATTTAACTTCTACTCCACTACACTTTTTCTAAAATGTATTTACTAGTTACTTTGCAGATATAAATTATTATATTGTAAGACATACATTAACCACTTTAGCCCCATGTTATACATAGGCTATTTAAAACTAGACGATCTATACACGGCTTGTATAGATCTTCAAACATTCAAACTGGAAATACATATGAAGGTGTGAATGTGATAAGATATGTTTCCGGTTCAAATCTGCTGTCGAGGCAATCAAACGAAGCTATGAGAAAATTAACTGGGACAGGAAGCGTCTATGCCACAAAGCTGGGACTGCAGTTTTGCACAGAGCCTAAAGCGAGACACGGGAGGGTGTTCTTTTCTCAGCTGACTGTAGTACCCGAAGGACAAAGTCACCCACTAATACCCATCTTGGGACAAAGCAAGGTTTTTGCAGGAAACCAACAATGGAAATCGAGCAATCTTTTCCCTTTAATGACTTTCCTTTAGGTCAAACAACAAAACATTTCATCAACTAGCTTCAGTGCATATACCAGCTGTTACTAGGTAATTTCCCCCGACATTCAGAACTGTTTTAATTGACACATTCTCTCTTTACTGGCCAGTGGCTCGTCCAACTGCCAAACTTCACCAGTATTTGGCTGGCAGATGGATTTCATTTACTGCTCTGGTTTTCATTCTCTAATGTGCCAAGATGCGAGACCCCAGTTGCCAGTAAAGAGCCGGATGGGCAGGATTTTGTGAAGCCAAGTATCCAAGACCATCCGGAGCAGAAGGGACAAGTCGTCTCGCCTGAGGCGATGGCTGTTACCCATGTGTGTGAGGACCCAGAGAAGATAAGTACAGAGAGAAAGGGGCTCGCAAGCCAGGGCCAAACTGAATCAGGACAAACAGATGGAGGCACGGTGTCCATGAACGAGGCTGGGGCTCAAGAGAACGCAGCCAGGATGGACACACCAGGCCCGGGGGAACAGATGGAGAGTGACTCTGGCATTGTAACAAGTGCCGGGAGACGGTGAGGAGTGCAGTGTGAAATTTTAATCGTTTCGTTTTTTATTTTGCTGGGTTTGCTACATGCTGCAACTGTTGTTGTTTTTTTTGGGGGGGGGGGGGGGCCCTGGGGGGTTACCTGCCTGCCAAGAATGTGTTTTGTTCATCAACTGTTAGGAAAGGGATCCACATTCTCTGTCCTCCAGCATAATTACTTAACCACTTGAGTCTGAAACGTCATAACATGCAAATAGCCATCTACAGTACAAGCTCACGATGCGTCACATCGTGACAATGTGTATATATTAAGCATATTGGCCTAGGCTATTTGAGAATTTTCACATATACTGTATATTAGTGTATAATGACATATCCCAAACTGGGATGCCAGGGTTGATATTGTTTTAAAGCTTTGTTTTCTTCCGTCTGCCACTCTGTAGGGACAGTGTGAACGGGGAGTTTGTGTCTGCCTGTCAGTTTCTCAAAGACCACATGGACAACATGAACAACCCCAACGACGACATGGTATTGAACCCCTCTAGCAGTTCTCCTGAAGTTTGTACACACAGACCAGGGGTCATCATTATGTCCGTGGCAAATTACACTGATTTACTATGACACTTTTGCACATTATGAGTCCACTAAGACAGTGGTTCTCAAAACGTTGCAAGGACGCCCATAACTCTGAGAGTGTACAAATAGACATAGAGGTTAATACATAGAGAACACAGTGTCCTAAGCTGCTCTCTCTCTCTGTGTCTTCCAGAGAAAGGCGTTGGTGGTGCTGTTCCAGAGCTGGTTCGGCGTAGCGGCCGAGGAGAGCTCCGTGGCCAACAGGGTGGCGGTGCACCTGAAGGAGGTGAAGAACAGCGCCCCCTCTCTGCTGGCCTTCCTGGTCAACCTGGCCGACGACAACGGCAACACGGCGCTGCACTACAGCACGTCCCACTGTAACTACAGCATCGTCAGCCTCCTGCTGGACACAGGTAGGCACAGGTAGTGTCGTACGCTACAACACTGCTTCTGGATGAGTGGGGACAGTCAGGGGTCCTTGAGGGGGGTTCCATGGGGTCCGTAGCTATTTCATACGACAAATATATATGTATTTGGGCGGCAGTGGCTCAGAGGCCGGTAGAACAGCTGTATGGAAACCACGAGGTTCCCGGTTTGAACCTGGGCTCCCCCAGAGTTAGTTTCGAAGTGTCCTTGAGCAAGACACTGAACCCCTAATTGCTCCTGATGTGCCGGCTGGTGCCTGGCATAGTTTCCACCGCCATCGGTGTATGAATCTGTGTGTGAATGTAATGCACAATCTATGTAAAGCGCTTTCTGATAAAAGCGCTGTACCATATACCATTTACAGGGCTTAACAGCTAACACATTCAGTGACATTTCAAATCCAAGTACTGCCAATGGCATCCCCAGACGTCATTTCAGGGTTTTCATTGATTACGCTAGATTGCCAACGTATGAATGGCTCTGGGTTGCTAGGAGACAGATAAAACCGGAAATGAACCGAAAGTGAAAACTCTGTCTCCCATCCACCTCAATGTAAATAGATTAAATGCATTTATCTCGGATTCTTTTCACAGATTGCGTTTTTGGTCAAAACAAGCTTTATTCACTGATCATAACTAAAGAACCGATGATTGTGGTTCCAAAAAATCTCATTCACCACTATGGACAGTTTCAGCCCAACCCGACCTGGGGTGTGGGCATGATTAAAAGGCAGACAGGCAGACAGACAAACAGACAACTATAGAGATAATATATATAATCCTGACATGATGCCATTTCAGTGGAACAAACATTTACATAGCACTATATACACAGACGTACTAATTGCAATGAAATGGGTTAGATTCTGGCTCACCTGTGTCATGTTCATCTTAGTGGAGTGTTTTTAAATGACCAAACAGTAACTAGATGGTCTGGTCATCCACATTTTAGCATTTTTGTTTTTAATTTCATATGAAAGTAGAGGATTGTTGCCCAAATTGAGGTATCACTTGCTTAAATTTACCCACAAGGTTTGAACTACAGCTTATAGTAATGTTTTTCTTTATTATCCCCATGCCGACCGACTCGACACGGGGCACTGCAACTCCCTGTGGGGGTTTGGAACACACGTGTCGAATTTGTAGTCGGTGGGGCGAACGGTTCTCGAGTTACGTGCATTACAGTGCATTTATAAGATGAAACTTTAAAACATGGACAGCTTCACAGGTTACATTATATTATATGCTACAGTACCAGCTCAGTGTCCTTGTGGTTACATTGTCTTTCATACCAAAGACTATAAAAATGTACCCAATGTCTCCCTGCTTGCCAAGCATGGGTAAGTCCATGGGAGTGACACGTCATGTGCAGGGGGTGTACTTGCACCCCATACGGATGCTGTCAATGCACGGAATGGGACATTATCACGTTTAATCAATATTGATTGGAAGTAGGTGACACCTACCGACGAGCTCAGTAGGTGTTGTTGTTCTGTGGGTTGATGATGGCTACTGTTTTGACTGACACAATGTTACCGTGCCGAACGTTGTGAAGACGACTCAGCGCCGTTCGAGTTGCGACCCGATAGTATATATTTTTTTTATTCAACAGCGTTTGCCCCAACTGCTACTGGCCAGAAAGCCATCATCAACCCACAGAATAATGACAAAACACTTAACTGGTAGGTCAGTATCTCATCTACTTCAATAGTATCTCACCTCCCAATCAATAGTCTGATTAAACGTGATAATGTCACATTCCATGCATGACAGTATTCTTGCCTTCCCAGATCATGGCTGGGGGATGTACTTTTACATCAAGCTGCCTCACACACGCTACAAAAACAGGATAGGCTCCTGCCCTATGGGCCACATGGATCGTAAACTGTTGGTTCCCAAGCCTACTTACATAACTTAACCACTTAAGCCCGATATATTCGTTGTATGACCAAAATATCCGACATAACACCTCCCAATGTGTTGTATCGCGACACATTGTGAGATTGTAGATCTGCTATTTTCGTTGTTTTTGCAAACTTTTGCTAATTTTCACCTATAATGACATTTAATGTCCAAAATACAGCCGAAGTAGAAACTCTAAATATAACTAACAACTATGCATAATATCACTCACACGATTTTAATCTCCTATGCACACAGTTCATTTCTTTTTATATGGACTTGTAGTACTTGACTCTTCCCTGTCTCCCTCCACTGTGCCATCTAATACATCTTAGATATGAGGCGGCCATAGGTGAGGACATCTGGGAATCTGACGGTCACCAACCTTCCGAACGACCCCTAAGCAACCTAACTAACCCCTAACTGCTTCGGCTAGCTGCCATATTAAAGCAGCAATATGTGTAGTTTGGGGTAGTGGCCACTTTGGACACAAATAACATCCAACAGCCGACGTCTTTGACTTCATTAACAAAGAGTCTCTGCAAGCATGTCCGGCAAGGACGCACTGTGATTGGCCAGTCTTTGCTTTGACTTGCAGTTCTGCCTTGGCAAATGCCAAGATAATTTTGTGGGACATAATATCCTATAGTTGTTAAAAAATGCCACTGATCCTAATCATTAGTATGTGTTAAATACAGAGGAAATTTTCAACATATGTGGAAATGTTTTGTAGCAAATACCCCAACAACTAATTAATTAATTAACATGCATGCGTTCAGCGCATATCCACTACTGCCTGCACTGCCCGCTGACACACAAGACTTTGAAAAGCTCCACTTCTGGTGTTAATACCGTTTTTCACATTTACTAAGGTCACCATATCTGTTCTGGCAAGACTGGCAACTGGTCCACTCAACTATCTTTAACTTAACTTAATTTTCCCGAAAAATAATTAGCCTATATCTACAAGCTCCATTAGCAGGCAGCAGCATGTTTTGTCTAAATTGTCTTTGTGGCAAACAAATGTAGCTACATTTGTAGAGGGGGCTTCTGACGGCGTCGCTTACTCGCTTCCCCTCGATGCGCAGCCGTCGGGAACCCCCCCCCAAGCCGACCCCCCCCCCCCCCCCGCGCCCCCCGAAAACTGCTACAGAAACTGAAGACCAAAAACACTAGCGGGGGTTCCTGTGTTGCGTTATATTTTTCGACAGAAGCAACAGCTGTACCTATAGTCTCGTACCGGGCCCTGCAAGCTTCGGGTAAGCTCCACCTAGTTCCATTGTTAGTCCGGCTCTGTATATAGAGCGTTCAGTTGGTTTCTTTGTACAACAGGTGTGAGTGAGGTGGACCTCCAGAACAAGGCGGGCTACACAGCGGTGATGCTGGCCTCACTGACTGCCCCTGAAGGTCCAGGTGACATGGAGGTGGTGCGCAGGCTCATGGAACTGGCAGATGTTAACGTCCGCTCCAGACAGGTAATTCACAGTTCCCACCACCAGGGAAGGTCAATATTGTTCCCATTTAATGGGGATGGCGGATGGTAAAGAAATGGTTCCGCTTTTGAGATTTTCAAGTGGGCCCTGATCCAGAAAAGGCTGGGAAGCCAGTGGTCTTATAGGGTATATCACCATTTTGGAAATAACTCTTCCTACTTCCGGCCCAGGCCCCTTCCCTACTTCCTTCACAGGTGTTACCGATGATACTAATTAAGGCTCTGTTCCATTTAGTTTACAGTGGTTCTCTTTTTTTCCATTTTTCTTTCAAGGACCGCCATAAATCTGAGAGTGTACAAATGGAACCAATTGGACCTGTAAGTTCCATTTGTACACTCAAAATTACACACCTGTACGGGGCCATTTGGAACTCACTCAAGGACATTTTGAGACCCACTGGTGTAGCAGAGTGTTTCCAGTGAGCCAACATTCACAATAGTAGCACCCTGACTCTGTTTGACCAGAATGGAACAGAGCCTTCATTGGTATCATCGGTAACACCTGTGAAGGAAGTATACAGGGAAGGGGCCCGGAAGTAGGAAAAGTTAGGCCACCTATACACGGCAACGGTCTCTAGACCAAATGGCAAAATAAAATAGCAGATGTGCCTTCTGTTTAGATGGCAACAGTGTTATCTGGGGTTGAAAACATAACTAAGTTAAGACCCCTTCCAGAGTGGAAATCTTTGAAAACACTGTGACATCATGGCTCACGTCACTTATGTTTATTTCATTGGTGCAGAGCCCTAGGCAATATTTGAGTTCCTAGGATGAGCAAGCGCTCCCTCTCCCCACTCATCATAGGAATACAAATTTAGCGAGTCATGGCACCACGCTATAGTGAGAATGCAATGGGACTTTGCCGTTTTCGCGACAGCCCTCATGTAAAGGTGGCCTTCTGTGTGCATATACCCAATTGTTGTGTCTCTCTCTGCCGTGTCCTACTCTCACCAGACGGGTCAATCGGCTCTGCAGCTGTCCGTGAAACACGGACGCGCGGTGATGGTTCGCCTGCTGCTGAGCTGCGGGGCCGACGCCAACGTACAGGACAGCCAGGGAGTCACTGCCCTGATGTCGGCCTGCGAGAAGGGACACACGCACATCGCACGCCTCCTGCTGGAGAGGTGCCACTGTGACCTCGACCTCACCGACAAGGTCAGACCCAGAGAGTCACGTCAACATGTGACAAAGTTGTACTGTATGACAAACAGACAATGTCTTCTCACTGCCTCATTCACTGCCAAATGTGGCAACGTGAGTGTTCTACCGGGTACTGGGTAGTGGAGGGGAGGGGTGTAGGAGAGGTTGGTTCTTACAGGCTAGTCAGTGTACAGTTTTACTTTTACTGTTATAAAGATTAGATTGGCCGTGTTCATACTATGTTCACTATTTGCTGTATGACAAAGCATATAGGGCTTAAATAATTTAGTTAAATTGAATGTCAACTCTACTTTAATTAGCATAAAAAGAGCGGCTTACGTCTCTGAAAGCCTGGATTCCTTGAGTCAGTGTGGGGACTGGGGAACGGGTGGAAGCCATAGAATGAAGGATCTCCATGGATTAATCAGGGCTAGAGCAAATCTCAGTGGGTTGATAAAAGCTAATCCGCTAACACTGCCTTATCTCAGCGCCTGTAGGCACCCAATGGAATTGAAAAGAGGATGCAAATCCAAATATTCTACTTTTGTTTCTTCTATAAAACAGTGAAAAAGAAAACATGGCTACTGTGTGACAGGTCCTTGATATTAAATCAATATTAATCCCACTGTATAAAAAAACCTCCTGCCTTGACACTCCAGACTATGTATCGAAGACTTCCTGCTTTACTCTACCACAACATTCACCTTATCTTGTGAATTCAATTAAAGCCTAATTAAATCAGACCTTAACGCACTTGAACGATACAAATGTGACCTCCCGCTCACTTTCATCTGTCTTACAAGGAACCTTGTTATTGCACAATTATGAATTTACAGCTTCTTCTTTTCTTCTTTTTTTTACCATAAAAGGTATTTCAGAAACAGAATCAGCTTAGCTTTTTTCCTTTATCACCTCAACATTACATTTTTTTACCATAGTATCTCTTCTCATGGAATACTACCAAATAATGGAGTGCGCAAAAACATTTCACCTGTAAACCTGTGATGTGATACATAAACCCGATTCTGAAAATGTCTTTATGGTGGTTTAATTACGATAACCTGTGACCACATGCACACAGACACAGTAAAACGTAATCTAATCGCTCTCGTTATTTTTGTTGATCTCTTCTCTGTGCATTTCCTACAGCGTGGTCGAACTGCCCTCTCTGCAGCCCTGCAGGGCTCCCATGCTGACACAGCCTCCCTCCTACAGGCCCACGCCAAAGCTAGACGAGTCTAGGGGTGGACCTCCCAGCTCACCACTTTTTCAGAGACCCTGAAACATACATGCTTACGGTAACCTACGTACTGTACAGCACTACAGCAGTGGTTCCCAAACTTTTTCATGTCAAGGACCCCCAAATTGAAAAGATACGCCAGGGACCCCCATAAGAGAAGATCTTTATGGCTCTAGCAGTGATTCTAAACCATTTTCATTTCAAGGGCCCCCAGGTTTGACCTGAATTAAGCTAAAACCCCCATTCCTCCATTAATGGCATTTCTATCTCTGGAACCCCCAATTTATATTGTAAAATCAAAGTAAATTGACAGACCCGGCATAAGGGTCCATTTGGTTCCAAACTATCATTTACCTGGGGACCCCCTGGAACTCTCTCAAGGACCCCTAGTACTTTGGGAACCACTGCACTACAGTACGCTTCAACGGAACAGAAACTGACCTCTCGCTTCAGTTCATCTCCACCGCCAGTCGAAGATTCCTTTCAATGATACTCGCTGTGGACACTATAGTCAATAGTCATGCTGCTCTGTGCAATTTGTGACTTTCATTTTGCAGACTGGCACAGATCTCTGTGGGCAGAAAGTGGAATCGTTTTGCATAATCAGAGGCTGATGATCCGACGGGAGTCTGGATTGCTTCAAATGACAGAACTGCCAGTGTTCCATGAGTGATGTGACAGTGTTTTGCAGTGCCTTGCGTGTATGTGCTTACTGGTATGAGTGAGTGGACACCTGTAGTATCTATAATATCACTATTTAAAGCTCTGCAAACAATGCAAATAAACATAATAGTAATACCTTGGCTGTATTAGTTACTGTACATGTGCACGTTATGCGCGTGCACGTACACACACACACACACACACACACACACACACACACACACACACACACACACACACACACCTTTCAATATACCCACTTTGAACCCGGTGTCCCTATTTTGGCCATGCCATTACAGCTTTTTCAGGTACATGTTAAATACTAATCGTCATACGATGAAGTATTAAGTGTTTACCACTTATATTCAGCTGCAAAAATAGCTAAAATTATCATATCTACCAGCTCACGGGTGGCCACACGATGCATTTTGGAAGTTTGAAGATCAGTTTTTTGGCAAAGAGATTTGGTGTAGAGCAAAAAATGAGGCGACCAAGTACAGACCCCTGTGGAACCCCTGTCAATGAAGTACATAGGGTTTAAGTGTTTAAGGAACAACGCAGAGCACCAATTTGGATTCCTATGAATTTTACTGTATATGGCTGGATACTTGCAATGCTTGCAAACCACATGAAGGAATGCAACAATGTGCCCAACACATGTTGAATGCGAAAAACATGAAGGGCATGCTGAAAACGTGATAAAAACGACTCTGACTGTGGGTTACAGTCAATATTAATGACGTTGATATATGAACTATGAACTGCTTATTTCGAATAAAATGTCAACATATAAAAACAATATTGTTCAACTTTTCCTTCACATGGTCCAACTTCATACCAGCAATAACACGCTCATCTATGGAGACATTATTGATGGCTCAGCATCCCAGCCAAAAAGAAAAGAGAAGAAATGCTGCAATGACAGGACTAACCAGGAGATGGAGGCGTTTCCCCAAACTACGGTCAATCAAGTCAGCCAAAAACCCCATCTGAAAACAAAGCACACAGCCAGGAATCAGGAATTCTGGGATGAGCTACCAGAGGGATTAAATCCAAATCCTTTGTGGTGTGACAAACAATGCAGACATGAGCCCAGTGAATTGCATTGGTGCCACAGCAATCACACTAACCAGCATTTCAAGTGTGTGGCAGCCGGATAAAGGGCCCAGTCCTCCACAATAAGCCAAAGGGAGCTTGAGTAGCTGTCGTTTCTCCTCCTGGTTTCCCAAGGGAAATGCAACAAGGCCGCAGGCTTTTAATGGTGTGAGCCGATGTGTGCAAAATAAGATCAAATGGGGATTGGGGTGGGGGGGAGACTGGAGATATCCGATTTGGAACAACGCTGTCTCATTTCCCCTGAGGATCAAGCAGACTAAAGCCCGATTTGTGCTTTCTTGTATGACATGTTGGGTTCCGAAAATAGCTGATCTACAAGCTCACAACGCATTGCATCGTGGTGTGTTGTGAGCATGAAGATGTTATTTTCGACAGCCCCAAATTGACCAGACGTAAAATCAGTCACACCAACAGAGGGAGAGGGGGAGTGAGTAAGAGAGAGGGAGAGTAGAGATGAGATGAGAAAAGAAGCATCAGTTAGAAATACTCAGGAGTGAGATCAAATACCGTGTTTTATCCATAGAGTGGTGGCATTGGGTCAGGATGCAGAGCGTCCATCCCCGGCTCGTCCCAGCACGCGTATCAAAAGGTCTCTGTATTGTACCTGTCAAACTACTTCCAAAACGTCAACACCGTCCACAACCACAACACCAGAGGGAGCTCCACTAACCACGTTCAACCCAGATTTGGCTAAAACAAGGGGTTAAATTAATTTGAAAATTATTTCTAACTGTTTATATGATGCTTTTGCATAGTGCTGTATATTTGTATGTCATTAAATGTTTTGGTGAATTGAGTATGAAGGACCCCAATGGAAACAAGCCAGTAGGCTTTCTTGCGTTTCAATCCTCTTGCGCAGACAGGGTGAATGTGATGTACAGTAAGTCACTATTAAGCACTTCAGAAGCAGCACTACCAAAAGGTGCTATAGAAACACAGCCCACAAATGGTTGATGGCCTAAAGTCACAGGTATTCTTAAAACATGCATTTATGCAGAGCCCAGCGTCTGAGGTACAGTGAGTACATCTGTACCATGCAGTCCAGCGTCTGAGGTCCAGTGAGTACATCTGTAGCATTACACAGGTACAGTATAATGTGGATGCACACAGTGGAGAAACGCCAGCTGTGTACTGTAGGTGTGAACGCGCCATCCCCCCCAACCCTTCCTTCCTGGCTTTCACACCTCTATTAATTAAGGTGTGCATCTGGGCCCCATGTCTGGCTAACCACATCTGGGACACATCTGGCACCATTGTGTTCATAAAGATATACATGTCAAGTAATATCCTAATGGACCATGTTAAAAGAAGTAAGGGTCATTTTTATTTTATTTAATAAGGATAATGGACAGGGGGTTTATCTGGAATCTATGCCGCCGAACCACTTACACACTATATGCCATCCCTGTGTGTGTGTGTGTGTGTGTGTGTGTGTGTGTGTGTGTGTGTGTGTGTGCGCGTGTGTGTGTGTGTGTGTGTGTGTGTGTATGTGTGTGACACAGTTCCAGACATGAAGACCACCAACCAACCACACATGCCATTATTGTGATTAAAAGAGCTTCACTCTCGATTACTGTAGATCCTGTCATTAAGTGCATATCAGAGGATTTACTGTAGTGTGACAGTGCAGGAGGACACAATATGAAGAACATAATAAAACACAAATACACACTGACTGAGGAACATTTTTCAGTCAAATTTTATATCAATATAGATATTCAAAAGAACAACTTTTTTACAGAAAATCAAAAAGTGGAACCGGTTTTTGCCATTTTGATATACAAATCATATGTGCATGTGCTATACATACAGTAGTTGGCCTGTAAAATCTCCCTGTCGTTCTTGTGGCGAACACATCTTTGATGAACTAAAAACGTACAAAATAAAGAAAAAGGCACAGACAAATGATTAACACTGACGGCCTGATTTACACTTTGACGCATTACAGTGTCTTGCGTCGGAAAGAGCCGACGCACAAGATCACGCATGCGGCGCATCTGCAACGCGGTGTGAGCGGTGTGACATCGTATGACGGAGCATAGATCAGGATCTTTTCTTTTCTTTTTTTTTAAGGAAACAAAGAAATCAAGAGGTGTCAAAATGACGCACAGCAAGAAACAAGACAAAAACCACTTTGGTGGGGAAATTCAATACTCTTTACAGTCAGGGAACACAGTGCCCTCTGTCATACAAATAAATTAATACAACTGTCCACACTCTCAGTTATCTAAAATCTTATGTACATCTTGTCTTTTACAGAATTGTATAATACATTATCAAAAAACCTCTGCAATATGAAAACATATTTACAAATCAATGATTCAAAAAGGGACCCTCGCAGCTTCCCCAGTGTCACACGCACTAGTGCATTCAGTCTCTCTGACGCGCACGCACGCACGCATACACGCACACACGCACACACACACACACACACACACACCAATACAACCGATACGACGCACACATTCACCCGGTAATTCTCTCATGCAGCACACAACAATACAGAAGGCATTCATAGAGGGTTGTGCAACAAAGAGCATACGAAACAGTTCAAATATGGCTGTGGGATGAACGCATCACATGCATGATAATGAGCACACACACACACACACACACACACACACACACACACACACACACACACACACACACACACACACACACACACACACACACAATGTCTCTCTACCTGTGTAATCTCATTTTATGCCTATGTGCAGGAGGAGCAGCTACAGTACTATAGCAGTACAGTAGAGCAGTATGTGTTTATGGTGCAGGGCAGAAGCATCATGTTCACTGACAGACACATCCTGCCTGATGTCAACCTCCCTGCTGCCACTAACATCAACATGACAAACCCCCCCGCCCCCCTGCATTCTGCTCCAAAGTGGCAGCGTCCGAAAAACGTCTGCTCAAAGCCGTCTGCAAGCCGCGGGAGGAAGGACAGCGGGCTAACGGATCCTAACGGAGCTTGATTTTCTTTGTGTTTGTGTGTGTGTGTGCATGCGTATTCCTGTGCATGTGTGTGTATGCATGTCTGAAATGCTGAGTCTCTGTAATGTCAACGGGCGAGCCGTTATTCATGCTGTTTGTGTTGTCTGAACGCAAGCGCATAATTGTCTGCCTGTTCCTTTGAGAAGAGTCTGTTGAGTTGTGTGTGTGTATGTGTGTGTGTGTGTGTGTGTGTGTGTGTGTGTGTGTGGGAGGGTGGACTTTGCATTTTTGCCAAAGAATAGTGCAGTGCTATGTGTGGTGAACAGAAAAATATGCAACACAACTGAGTCAATACAACCGCATAGCCAGCGGCCACACTAACCCAAAACCATGTCACAACAAATCCCTGAATGTTGAGGATGATTCCATTCACTAACGGCCACACAGCCTATTGCTGATTTTATCATTTATAAACGCTCTCCCTCCTTAACGCCTGGCACACTTATCTCTCACACAGTCCTGTCTGCCTATAGAAGAACTATACCTCCTGCACACCTTCAATAAGCTTCCATCTTCAGCAACCCTCAACTCTTCAAGCATTCTAGGGTGAATGAGGTCAAACAAATTAAACTACACTGCAAACGCTTCTTCGGCCCACTCCTAAAGGCTTGCCCATAAGAGAAAGCCAAAGCACACATGCTAACATTTCCTGGGTAAAATGATCTCAGTTCAATTTAGCCTGGGAAAACAATAAGGGTAAAATCAAAGTCCATGCGGAATAACACTGACAAGAACAAACGTCATCTTCAGTGACGGTGAGGCGTGTGTGACTGATGAACTCTGATATGAGGACATAGAAAGAGAACCTATTTTTTAACTCAAGTTCAAGTCAATGTCGGGGAAACATTAAAACATGGCCGCTTAATTAAAAATCTAAATCAAGTGCTTTGAGGTTAATTTTGGAATAACAGGCCCAGTTTTAATCAATGTCCTGTATTAACAGGGGTAGAAAACAGATCCAGCTTGGATACAACAGCGGCAAACTATTTTGATAAATAGCAATGATCGAAAATAGCAGCGCTGCCATTTGTGGCGTTATAAAAAGTGTAATTTACAAACAGCATACGGACATGAATGTCAGGATGTTGGATGAGGGTGAGGATGATATGTTGTTCTTCCCTTGAAAACAAACTCAAGCGAGAGCCATCCCTGACGACCTCGCATGTGCGATTTGCCTGAGCGGCTAGCCGTGCCCTCCCACTTTCTTTCTTTTTCTCTCCTCCCTTTACCATCTTTTTATTTTTTGCCCTCCATGGGGGTGGGGTGGTCAGGTCACTTTGCGGTGGACAGCATGGGCTGCTCCGTGTACCAGTGAGTTCCCGGGTCGGGCATGCTGGCGCCCAGGGGCAGGGTGATGAACTGAGGGCACGTGCCCCCGCCGCCGCCCACAACGCCCACGGCCGGCGGGTAGGGGTGGTGGTGCGCGTGGTGGTGCGCGTGGTGGTGGCCCGCGCCCGCCACGCCCTCCGTCCGGCCGATGTGGATCTCGTCCTCCTCGCCCTCGCCGGTGGTCTTGCGGTACACCGGGTTGTCAAAGTTCATGCTCTTGGTGGAGTGGCTCCGCCAGTTCCGCCACACCATGTAGAGGGCGGAGCACAGGAGGCCGAACACCACTGTGGCAACGATAGGAACTGCATGCGTTTAACACACAGCAGGGGGGAGGGGGGAGGGAGGGAGGGGCGGGGATGGGGGGTTGTCAGCGTTAAACGATGCAGAACAAGTCCATGGCATGAAATGACAGGCATACATAGGAGATCAGCAGGCATGCTGATGGGGGGGGTTGTGTGTTTGGGTCACTAGGGGCTAAGCGCGGGGCTTACGTTGAGGGTAGTGTTTGGCAGGACAGGTCGAGGAGAATCGATCGCGACTGACCTCTCTTTACTACTCTGGCTTCGTTAGCACTTTGATCACACAGTAACGCAGTAGCACATACCCGACCACACTTGTATAGTAGCGAGCCTAGCAGGTCTCCGTTTCTGCCATCCACGCATTTAGCTTCCATTCTAACATTTAGCTTCACAGTCGCACGGCAACAACAGCTGTGGTCAGTGCTTACCACACTGTTTAGCGCTGCTACAGCAGTTTAGAAAGTATGCACACAGTGTCACCTGCGTGGGATAGCTGTATGTTGGCAGTTCTAAACATGACTAGACTCTCTCAGTGAAGTGGCTCTAGTGATAATGCACTGTACAATATCGTCTCAGTCGGGTGGAAACCTTGCTTTACAGGAAATGTAAAAAAATATTGTGTTTCAACGTATCCAATGTAGTTATTATCCCTATAGCGCATCGATAGAGGAAAGAACTGGTCATATTTCTAAGGGAACCAGATATAAATAGGTTCTATGCAACAGCAGCCAAATTGGCAACAAGAAAATTGGCTGATTCCTTACTCCTTACTAATTAAGGCTCTCTTCCATTTAGTGTAGCAGGGTTCAACCTTCATCAGTTTTGTATTGGTAACACCTGTGAAGGCAGT
Organism: Protomyctophum parallelum; assembly: GCF_964188405.1. NCBI lineage: Eukaryota > Metazoa > Chordata > Actinopteri > Myctophiformes > Myctophidae > Protomyctophum > Protomyctophum parallelum. Next base: position 21,877,135 of record NC_139709.1, read on the forward strand.
AAGGAAGCAGCCAGTATGGCTGCTGTGCATAGAGCCCATTAATGTTGCATTTGCTGTGTCGTACTGTACAGTAATACCCAAAACAAGCCACAGGCAAGGATCTGGCGTAGGCCAGGTTCCTTGTGGTTGTAGCCAGATACCCAACACAACAACACAGAGTGGTGGAGAATGACATAGCAAGGCAGAAATATCACACACACACACACACACACACACACACACACACACACACACACACACACACACACACACACAGGACCCTGGGACAGGCCTGTGCGTCCTCATCCTGATGCTGACAGGATGGCTGTGAATCGTCTAATATGACAAGGAATTCCAGAGGGCCCCCAGGGATTCCAGAGGGCCCCCAGGGATTCCAGAGGGCCCCCAGGGATTCCAGAGGGGCCCCAGATAAATGATCGATAGTTGGGAACAACTATCGAAGGCTGTGACCCGGGGAGCGAAAGCAAACTAAATGGTCCCTTAGCACGGGTCCATTTTGTTTCCGTTTGTACGCTCAGTGAGTTATGGGCATGCGGTGGCCCTGACGCGTTTGAGAACCACTGCGGTAGGCAGAGGGTGGATGTTAAGACAGGATACGGAATGCTGGTGGCCTACGAGGCGTAGAGGCACAGAGGGAGGGCGGGGGGGAAGGGTGGGGGAGGGGGGGGGGTTGTTCAACAGGTGACTCACCTATGGGGATGACCACCCCCAGGACAGCCACGGTCAGGTTATCACCCAGGATGAAGTTCTCACTGCCCGCTAGGACGAGAAAGAATGAGAGTTAATGGAGAGACATATAGATAGAGAGAGAGAGAGGAGACAGATAACGCCAGACGGAATGGGAAAGTTGGTAAAAGAGCGAGGGAGCGATTGTGAGAGTGCGGTTGATAAAGAATGAATGAGGTAGTCAGAATAGGCAAGGGATGATGGGAGGTACATTAGTGCGGTGGGTGGGTGGAACGTAAGAAGGAGGAACAAAGGAGCGGGAGGGTGGAAGGGTGAATGAAAGACAAGTGATTAACATGAGAGTGACAACCCATCATTTCTGTGTTAATGTGTGTGCTTGAATTATAAGTATGTGAGAGAGAGAGAGAGAGAGAGAGAGAGAGAGAGAGAACATGAGCTGTTTGGCATTGGTTAGCACCTGGCTGCCTCTCCAAGGCCCGGTACAGACGACAGACTGAGCTACCTTGGCAGTCCCTCTGACCCCCATAATCTCCATGTACATACATTAGCATAATGTCACATCACCCCGTAATCACATTAACCCTGGCCTCCAGAATTTGGTCACATTTTCAAATATTGTGTTTCTTTCTTTTTACAAAAAAAGAAGAAAACTTCTAACAACCGCACAACGAGTCGTGACTCACGATGCAACGCATTGTGAGCTTGTTGAATCAGCTATTTTTGCCACTTGTCGTACGACAAACATAGGGATGAAGAGGTTAATAATGAATAGTTTTTTATACTACTCTCTCTCTCTCTCTCTCTTACAAACACTTACAAAATATTAATGGACAAACAATATAAACAGTACTGCAAGAATTACACAGCCTACACAGACCTGTGCAAACACGTCATTTATGATGGTGAATGGTGAATTTTTGAGGCCAACAATCTCATTAAAGTCAGTGAAGCGAGACCAGCAGTGGCTTGTGGTTATCTCAACTTAATGTTATCTTTATGGGGTCGTTGACATGGTGAGTCAAACGTACAGTACTGTACGCCAAGGTGAAATCACACATTTGTCGGAGGAACGCAGAACCATTTCTCTCTTACTATAGAGAGAAAGTCTTTTTTTTTTTTTTTTAATAACGTTTTCTACTGTGTTTGTGTGTGTGTGTGTGTGTGTGCGTGTGCGTGTGTGTGCGTGTGCGTGCGTGTGCGTTTTTTTTGTGTGTGATACAGCTGCACCCTCTGGTGGCGGGCGGGTGGTGTCACAGCGTGACACACAGACAGACAGACAGTTCTGCCTGGGTTACATAGTAATGGCTCACTGAGTTCACAATCACGTTCGCAACAATTACTCAAATACGGTGCTACTGTAAGTACAATTATGAGGTACATGAATACTTGATTATGTCCATTTTTCAATTAGTTATGCTTCTACTCCACTATATCTCTGTTACAATTATTTGAAAATGTATTAGAAACTTTGTAGATTTAGATTAGTACAATTAAATTAAAAAACAAGCTCACAACACACCGCAATGCAACAAGGAAGTATAGCCCACTGAGGGACCGTGACCACGGTCAACGACTTCTACGTTGATCAGGTTCGGGTTGGACTCGCATTACGTTAGTAATTACCGTTTACACTCTGATGAGTTCAGAGTGAGAACGTGTTGGTGGATGCGACGCAAAATAGTGAGGCTCATACAATACATGTGCAGGCCTAATACAGTATGTGAGGGTTATAACATTTAAAACATCAATCTTCACAGTTTACATCAAATAAAGTAAGTCTTTATTTAATATCTTTACTTTTTCTGTTGGATCACGTTACTTGTACATTGCTTTATTCTCTGCCATTGCTTACATGTCGTTGGCACTAGTAGTTATGTTTAATACAACTACAACACCTCTTAGTAGCACTGTACTACGTACACGTACGCGGTATGTGATGTGTGTGTTCTGTCTGTTTGAGTGTATCAGAGAGTGTCCCAGAGTTGCGTGGCTGTGTGCTTCAGAGAAATCACAGGTCAGAGAGATTAAATTGATTGACAACCCTATCCTCCTGAGTCACTATACTGTAGCTAGCTTACGATACTTACCATGGTTAGAAAATAAGATTAAGACATTGGTGTTGACAGTAGCACAGTATTAACTTGGCAAAATGTCAAGAAAATTGGGATAACAAAAGCACAAAAAAAAATACAGGTCTGCGGAAAGCTTGGGAGCTTGGGAAGCTGAAGCGCTTGCCTTAGCACTAGCAGAGGTATGTTATTTGACCACCTGAGTGACATCTTAATGAACTTCACTGGGTTCCAATTTGGCCTTTGGCCGATGGACTTCTTAAAAAGAACTGGATATTTTCACCGTTGATTTTGTGGGTCCACACAAAATGTCCTATTTCCCAACACTAGACAAACATTCAGTCAGATTTTTTGGATCAACTATACAATGCCTGAAGGTCAATAGACCGAAAGCTTGCATTGTGCACAGATTTGAGTGTGTGGACTCCACACACTCATATCTGTGCACAAAAATCATGTATTTTTTATGACTCCGTCTCCAGCACCTCACCTAAATCGGCAGATGAGCAGTGGCTTTTTTCACACCTTTTCAACAAATTTGCTGTGTGATTTGATTACTTCAAAAGTGTTGGTTGGTTGTGATGCTGACATTATTCGACTAGGGACCCACTGACATGCACGGATCATTTGAAATAGCAGTCTGTGTGCTGTGGACTGGGCATATTAACTACTATCAACCTGGCATTGTCGTTTACCCCTTGTTGTTGTCTTCCAAAGAAATTCTAAATGTTCAACAATAGCAAAGATAGTAAACCATAGATGTAGATGAGCTGTTTTCACTATTCGTTAAGTGGTTAACATGTAAAACATACCAAATAAAAAGTAATGTTTGTAAGCCACTTACAGTGCTGGGAGACACTGCTGTCCCCTGCCGGCGTGGTGGATCTGACCGTGGGGTTTGAACCCAGCGCCTCAGACTCCTCCGACACGGGCCTGGGGGTGCTGAGAGGAGGGAGGGACTCAGCAGGGCCATCGCGGGGAGCCGTGGTCGGGCCGGAAACGGCGTCCGCCTGGGACACTGATCCCCCCGACGCTGGCTGGGACCCCTCAGCGCCGTCTACTGTGGTAACAGCTGCTGAGACGGTGGGAGACGAAGGCATCAAAGAGTCAATTCTTGGCACCCCTGGAAGTAATAATAAACTTTATAGTGTAACACAATGTAGCTTAAACGGGGGGTTTGATTGATCTTGTGTAGTTAAAATACACGTTTAATAGCTCTGTATTAGTTAGTAACTGTGAGAGAAGGTCATACCTCTATTGGATAATAACTTGGAATATAGAGCTTTTTTAGAAAAATAGAATAAAATAAAAAAATATATATATAATACTTCACTTACAGCTCTAAGAACACAGTTATACTGTGAGTTCCGTCGACGTCTTACATCATATGACACACTTACCTGAAATATTGAATTAAAACTGCTAAATTAAACACCTTTCAGTATCACACGGTTAGGTCCACAATTAGGTCCTAACCAACAGTGAAGGCAGTGTATATCAATTACACAATTGCTGCTACGCACACGCACACACGCACACACACACACACACACACACACACACACACACGCGCACACACACACACACACACACACACACACACACACACACACACACAAACACACACAGGTCAAGCCCTTCCCTGAGGAAAGCGGACATTATGAGAGATTATCCACCCAGTAAACACTCTGTCGAGCAGAGCCCTTCGGGTGATATTGATTAGTAGACTAATGTAATGGACTCTTCATTCACCTGGTACACAGCCTCTCATATCAGGGCCCAGGTCCTGGCCGTCGGGGCAGGCACACGTGTATTTGGGGGAATGCTCCGTGATCTGTGGAGCCTTGAGACACAGGTAGTCACAGCCTCCGTTGGCCTCGTTGGCCAGGTTACAGCTGTCTGGGCCTGCACACAGAGACAGTGACATACACATCATTAAGCCATTCATACGTTATCGTACGATAGCGGCGTACTCTGAAAATAGCTTATGAATCCGTTATTTCCGGGGTATAACGGGGCCTTGTACTTGTACTGTAAATATCCTCTACTAGTGGTGCAGTTTGGAAAGTGCTTAAACCATTTTGTACTGTACTGTGTTTTGTGGTGTACCTCCAAACAGTTATGTGTCCTCTTGGGAGATCAATTAACATTGAGATTTGACTGTGCAGCCATTAATGGGAACAGCAAAGTGGAGAGACTTCAGTACCATGGACAGTGACCATATACGTTGTTTAGGTCAGCTGATGGAAGGAAGGAACATTGTTGAATTATTTTGTATTGTTCTTATTGAACTATTAATCTATGTTATTTAATGACCTCTTCCAGTAAGGAAAGAATTCCACGTAAGCCTGCCGGCTTCTTCCTTTCCTCGCAAAGTAAGTGGTTTCCTGTATATGTATCGTTTCTATAGAGAGAGAGAGAGAGAGAGAGAGAGAGAGAGAGAGAGAGAGAGAGAGAGAGAGAGAGAGAGAGAGAGAGAGAGAGAGAGAGGTGTGGGGGATGGGGGAGGGGAGTTGCACCACTCAGTTCACACGGGTGTGATTTTTTATAACAATGTGCTAATCAACTAAACTAAACATACTGTACCTATGAATACTATGTGATGAATCAGTGAGTAGTGCCGATTACTGTAGGCGACCTACATACAGGTTATAAAAGCTGATAGTTCCCCCTGTTGGTGTTGAGACTTTATATATTGTCAATTACTTCCATGAGAGGGGGAGAGGTGGTGGAGACGGAGTTTGAGGTCCAATGGAGTTAAGAGGTTTTCTCCCAAGTGCTTTTTACTACTTTTCATTAAATAACACACAGACGTAAAGGGTGTTCAATAGCACTGATTTGTGCAAAAAAGAATAATCTAAAACCTCAAAAAATAGTAGTTCCCATCAACAAATTATATACTGTAATACATCTTTATCCTAAATGCCTGTATCAAAACATAATCACACACGAGTAATGTAATTCTGTATTGACAGGAGCCACGCGGTTCCCATGTGGACCCCGAAATCCGCATGATTTGATAGTTTTTTATGAGCCATTATTTGTGCCTCAAGAAGGTCCCATGGTTGGTAGGGTAGCAACAGCAGTCACCGATGGCGATAATAAATCAATAAGTAATAAGCCAGTAAATGCAATAGTAGAGGAACAAACGTATAATGTGAGCACGCACAAACATAGTGCGAGAGTAAAAGAGAGAGAGAGGGATGGAGGGAGTAGTAGTAATAGCTTATTGAGTTATCGATCGCCCCCTGCCATGGATTTATTTCCCACTGAAGTAATACTATACAGACAGAACAAAGCAAATGGCTCACAGAGCACAATACTATACACAGAACATAATACTATACAGACATATAATACTACTACTACTACATATAATACTATACAGACAGAACATAATACTATACAGACATATAATACTACTACTACTACATATAATACTATACAGACAGAACATAATACTATACAGACATATAATACTACTACTACTACATATAATACTATACAAACAGAACATCGCAAATGGCTCACAGAGCACACATGCTCGCTGGGAGCCTTTACTCCAGAACATGTAAGCGGATTCATCCAAAGACCAAACCCAATCAGAATCATCTTCAACAAAAGATATGGCTGTCAGGATCATGACATTTTACTTGATTTATGTATGGCTTGTGAGCTTCATAAGTGAAGTGATTGACATATTTAATAATGTTAAACTTAAAAAAATGTTTTTATCAATTTTTAATGGTTTGAAAAATGTGCTAGAAAAGGCAAAAAGGCACCCAGAGGTTTCTCTGGAGGGAATCAGTCACACTCACAGACACGCACCAGGCTGCCTCAAATAATGCTTTGATACCGCCTCTGAACCACATCATTTATTTATTCATGTTACACCTGCACAGCTCCTTATGAATACCATGCAAAAAGAACGTTTAGTACCATCATCACACCCCACTTTGGTTTCTTTATGATGTTTTCTTAATCTTATTTTCAAAGAATAATTATGATTAAAATATGACAAAACACATCACTCACTTTCTCTCTCATCTCAGTTGCAGGATAACACAAATGCACGCACGGACGCACACACACACGCACACGCACACACGCACACACACACACACACACACACACACACACACACACACACACACACACACACCTTGGGGCTGGCGGAGCTGGTGGAAGATGACGATGTCAAGGGGGTCATTGAGGTGTTCGGCCAGCGTTTGGACATCCTGGCCAGTCAGCCTGTTGGCACCGTAGACGGTCCCCCTCTCCCTGTCTGTCCAGTAAATACGGTCCTGACAGGAGAGGAAGAGGTTTTTGTGTTTTATTGCAATTTAATTTCTGCTATTATGTCTTTGACACTTGCAAATCATCATCAATATTTGACAGTAGAGAAAGAGAGTTAGAGAGAGAATGGGAGTGAATTAGAAAAACTACAAAATATCAACAGCTTTTCCTATGGCATTTGGAGTTTTATGCCATGGACATGTGTGCACACATGTCTGTACACAGAGGCACACTTGATTATTGCAGCAAGTGCTCTTCAATAATACACTGAATTTGATGCACTAAACCAACAAAAAGAGGCATTACCTTCATGAAATGTTTGATTTCATGCTTTTCGCCAACTTAATCAGGTCTAGATACAGGAGGTGAATGTGAATGCTCTGGATCAGTTCATTACCACACCAAAAGCTGCAGGTGAGATCATTCTCATTCTGGTCATTGTGTCAGCACATGCAGCGAGCGAGCACAGCCAAGGAAAATGTCACGGTTGCACTTTCTAAAGACTTTCTTATATTCTGCATTTCCATTTGAAAAGGTTTGCACTGCGAGGGAGAAAGAAGGGTTTAACAAAGGGCTTTTGGCTCAGGGGTGTGGAAGCCGTCCTTATATCCACGACTGGAATGTTTAAATCGGTTTAATTCTTAAGAATTGACTTTTCGAGGTATAGACTGACAAGTCCACACGTTTTGGATTCTAAGCTGGGGCATGGGAAATAAAACGCAAAAGGTGAATGTCCCCTGGCCAAGGCAGACATTAGGCTTCTGGGATGCAGGCAGGGTTACTCTGCAACATTCACCCCCTAAGAACTGAATCTGGAGTCCTGAAGTCCCCAATATAACCACCTGGATGCAAACCCAGGTCTGCTGCATGGGAAATGTACCGCTCATTCAAAGGGGGATCTCCCCTGGCCAAGGTAGATTTTAGGCTTCTCGCTCACACGCACCGCTCACACGCATGCGCGCGCGCACACACGGAGTGCAGTACTTTCATCCGACGGAGCATTGGTCCGTACGACAACCTACCTCCTCCCTCACCCTAACCCTAACCTCCCCGGGGCAGACACCTAAACCTAACCGCAACCCTCTCCCGACCCGCAGCGCACCTCGGAGCTGCACACACACACACACACACACACACACACACACACACACACACACACAGAGAATTTTTGTGGTCTCAGTCAAAGCACTAGATGTGTCATTCATACACATACTGTACTGTATATATGCCATACTCTGAGGCACACAACCAGATTAAAGTTCCTCTGCTACAGTAGCTCTGCCATATCTCACACATGCAGGCCTGTTGTTCTGTGTGTGTGTGTGTGTGTGTGTGTGTGTGTGTGTGTGTGTGTGTGTGTGTGTGTGTGTGTCTTTGTGTGACTCTCTGCTTACTGGTTGTCCACAGTGTGTGCAGCCTGCCATGCACGCTATAGCCTGGAGTAATTTAATGTGAGATATGAGGATATAAGCAGCTGTGTGTGGTTAGAAGATAATACAATGTGTGTGAATGGCCACAGCACACAGTGATCATCAAGAACCATTACCTCTTTTCATGGGGTCTCATTTGGTTAATGCTTTCATAGCTACTGCTTCACTGCTAATTTGAGCAATAATAACGCTTAATCCTTTATCCATTGTCTATCCAATTCATGGTTCTAAATACTGTTCACATTTTAGATATTCCTGTTCAGTGTGTGTGAAGTTTAGATATTTCTGTTCAGTGTGTGTGAAGTTTCACGACAAGACTGAGTTGACTCAGCTGTTAACCACTTCAACCCAACGTAGTTGACCAGGTCATTTGGGAAAGGTCTGCTGTCTGTTCCTGAAACCATAAATACAGTAAACGTGGGGAAGCATATCTGGAACAAACTCCCAGAAAACTGCAGGTCTGCTGCCACTCTTATTTATTTTAAAATCCAACTAAAGACACTTTTGTTTGCTGCTGCCTTTGATCGAGTTATATTTTTTCTCTTCTCCTCTGCACTGTTACTGTCTTTTTTTTGTGTCTTCTACTTATTTTGTTCTAGGCATATCCTAAAGTAATTTTATTATTTTATTATTGTGTTTCCTTTGCTTGATGTTTTGTGTAAAGAACATTGAATTGCCTTGTTGTTGAAATGTGATATACAAATAAAATCGCCTGGCCTAGTTGCACTAGTACTTCCCTCTACAAGTACCAGGTCATATTCCCTAACTTGAGTAAACTAAAGACCTGGAGGTCAATGCTCTTTGGCCACTCAGAATAGCCAAATGGCATTGATCACGCCTCCAGGTCTTTAGTTTACTCAAGTTAGGGAATAAGACCTGGTACTTAAGACACGCAAAATACAGCCCTTAAATCTCTTCACTGAAAATACCAGATCTCAGTTGATTCACAAAGTGTACAAATGGAACAAAATGGACCCTTACCCAATGCACTCACTGTCCATGTGTACACTCTCAAGAGTTATGGAGTCCGTGGCCTAATGCATACCAAAGTGGGGTTCCTTGATATTCAAACGTTTGAGAACCACACACAAATATACGCAGACGCACCTCAAAAACAGCCAGTGCGTAAGGGTGCCCCAGCCGCTCTGCAGAGGACAGGTGTGTTCTGCGGTGCGCTCCGTTCAGGTCCACACTAGAGATGACGTGGAGCTTAGAGTCCAGCCAATACAGCCGCCTGTTGGCTACATCTGAAACGCACAGAGTACAGATACGATTTTTCCCAGGCTTAGTAGCAATTGATTAAGAACACATTAACCACTCTCGCATCCTGTCCAGCTAATCCCTTTAAAGTAATATCGATTAGATTTGAAAATGTCAGATACTGTGATTAAGTCAGTACCATGTTCATTACCAGCCATACACAGGCATGCTTGAGAACGGCTTCCAAAAACACTCGCTTTTTGACAAATCTCATCAATCATTGTTACCATAAAACATTTTGCTTCAAATTCCGTTGACCTTTACTTATACTGCAGGAGCAGGGGACTCAGTGCAATTGCTTTATTTCCAGTGGCATATTCCATTACATGCAACAAAAAAGCACAAAAAAAGCCAATAATTGGTCTCCTACCAAGAGTCTCTATTGAGACTCTGCCAGTCATCATATTATTGGCTCAGGAATGAAACAAAACCCAAAACAATGTCCATGGATTGAAGGCTTCATGGGGTGTGTACTTGACAGAAAGTAAGTCTACTTTCAAATAGAAAGGGTGAACGATGGTGCGCCTGCTGGCCTAGCGGTCCAGGCACGTGCCACATAATATAGGCTTTGGCCTGACAGCGCGTTGCGTGTTTGAGTCCCGTTCATGACGACCTTTACTGCATGTCTCTCCCTCCCTCTTTCCTGTCAATCTCCACTTGAAACTATCAATAAAGGCAGAAAAGCCAAAAAACAAAGCTTACAAAAAGAAAGGGGTTCACCCTTTCTTTTTTTAAAGATTTGTTGTACTTTACACCAGTGGAAGCAGGTGAAATGAAGCAGTTCTCTTCTCACCCAGCGTGATGCCATTGGGCCACTGGATGTTGTCAGCGACCAGAACCTGTCGGTCCACACCGTTCATCCCAGCCTTCTCTATCTTTGCCCTCGTTCCCCAGTCGGACCAGTACATAAACCTGGATGGAACAGATTAACAAATGTACTTCAGTCAGACTTTTTTGCGTTGATTAGTTGACATATACGGCATAAAATAAACAGAAAAATAAACAAACATAAACCAGTCAAATTCTGAAAGACACATAGTACACAGTACTGTATAGCAGGGATTCCAAAACGGTGTCGCGTGCACCCCCTGGGGTGTGCAAGCTTCCTCTAGGGGGTGCATGACATTAATACTTTAATGATAATAAACAAACACATTTGTCAGAACTTTGACCTTTCACAAAACAAATACGTCAGATCAGTTCACATTTAAATTTCAAACCATGTGAGATGGTCATCTTCTATCACTGGTAAACAGTGACATTTTGCTGCACCAACTTGTAGACATCTCACTTCACAATCAGTGTAAAAGCATAAAAACAATATGAGTAATAGGCTACAAGTACAAAACCTACAGTGAAATGAAAAAAAAATATGGAGCCAGGATCAGCAAGAGGAAATAAATGTGCCTTTAACCACATCATAATCTTTGGGATATAGATTCTCCTGTATTGAACCAACAGTATTTGTAGCATTGCCTTTAGGCTACGATCAATAGTAATCAACTGAATTTGTCTCGAAAAGTGTAAAATAATTATTTCATGCTGGACACCAGGTGTTCTGTGCACACCATGAGAGGGAGGGGTGCTTGGGTGTCTCGGCACAAGACAAAAATGTCAAAATCCAAGATAGACCCGTTTATTTCTCTTGGTCCAGCCATGCAACAGCATATTGTGGCACAGATTTATAAAGCTTATAATCAGTGATCTGGGCCAGCATTTCTTAAAATAATAGCTAAGAAACTATGAATGGACCCAAAATGGGACACAGGCCTAGTTCTTAAGTGTCCTACAGCTCTGGTTGCTTTTTATTAGCCTCTGCCCCAGAGGAGTATGTTTTATCTGTCTTAGCTGACAAGTTCAACACTTTCTAGTGTTAATAAAATAAAAATAAAATGAACCGATTATATATATATACATATAGCCCTATTTTGGGCATGTCATTATAGTATATATGTTGACATCGCAATGTGGCTACTTTTGAAGACACCGTTAACCGCTAACCCACACTTAGTTCACCCATAAAATGACTTATTTTCTATCAATTACAAACCCAATGGGCACTCTTATCACTATGAAAATCATGATGTAAAATAGACACTATGCCTATTTGCTCAGACACTATGACATAAAATTCTCCATTCATTGTCAATGGGAAGTTAAAGTATGTGTTAATGTAATATACACTAAAAGCTGGATATAGGAGGGGCTAGCATCCCTTAACAATGTGAAACAAACCAAAAAAGAAAAAGAAATAAATTGCATCTCAATTATTTGATAGAATAATTATGGACATGTACTTGCATAGACTTTAAACAATTGGAAATGCAAAGTCTATAGTCATTATGGCCGAAGCTGTGCATCTACAATGACATGTATTGACCCCTAACATAACCTAAGCTAACTGGCATGCACATACAAACAAACCTACATGCATGGACAAAGCAACACACACAGATATATCCCATGCTGGTTTACCCTTGGTGGGGGTCCAGGACTATGGCTCTGGGCTCGCTGAGCTCCGTGCTGATGAGGACACGTCTCTTAGAGCCGTCAACCGACGCCACAGAGATGGACTTGTCCCCAGAGTCGGTCCAGTACAGGTTGTGCTGGAGCCAGTCCAGCGCCAAGCCCTCAGGGGACCACAGGGAGCTCTCCACCAGGGGGACCTGCAGAGATGGATCGCTGGCCTCATCGATGAAGGCACTGCATGGCAAAAAAAGACAAGAGAAAGGAAGGAGTGAGAAAGAGGCAGGTCATTAAGACCTGAGGACCCGATTCAATGAATGTCTTCTAAATCACGACAGCTTTCTGAAAAACCTACGTTTCTATATCAGTGGTTCACTTTTTTTTTAAGATTCAAAATTGTATTGCTTTTTCAGTTTAGTCACAAGGGAATAACTGAGAATGTACCTTAAATAATCATACAAACAATTAAGACAACAAATGAAACAAAACTATTTCATTTCAAGGAGATCCAGAATAATCTGTATTTATCTGCGGACCCCCATCTGGAAATATGTTGTTCCAGGGACCCCCCAGAAGCAAATATTTGAGTTAAAAACTTCACTGTGAAAGAATATATATTCGTAGATTTGCACCACATATTCTATTTTTCTAAAATAGCAGAACTACAAGCTTTTCACACTATATCATTTTTCAACAGCAAAAGTTGCAAAAGAATAATGGTTAAACTGGTTAAAAGCTAAGGTGACACATATGCGTTCCAGATCTAAATAGGTTAGAGAAGGGTGGGGAAAAAGGAGTATGGGTTCAAGGAAAGGCGTGATTTGATCAATAATTTACCTATTGCCAGCCTTCTAGCAATGGTTGGTCTACCAACCAGCAGAATCCTTCCGCATAGCAGTGGTTGTTTATGCTGAGTTTGCTAAACTTGCCCAGTCATTATACAGCACCTGAGATGTTCCTTTTGCCAAAGACCATAGTTTAGACTAGAGTCAAGCACTTTATTTATAGAGCATTGTCAACATGAACTGATCTTCATCTACACTAGAACAGACACGAAAAGGGAACAGGCACACGTGTTACGTTGTGGCTGTTATAATATTTATAATAATATTTCCCTCCGCACTCCTCCACATTTTTGGCTGCTGGATGACAGCAGTGATGGGACATTTTAGTTTAACTGTAGCTGCATCACCGTCGTGAGTATTAACTTTGTTCATCAATTCACTGGACGACTGTACACGACAAAGAAAACTAGAAAAAGTGCCCTTCTGGGCACAGGTCTCCACCAGGATAGGAATGTAGGACATTGCAGCTTGCCTTCATCTGGTGGTTGGATAAAAGGGCAACAAAAGTAAATTAGAGGTAAAAACACTTTTCGGCCAGTTATAGCGCCACCTTGAGGCTGAGTTGAAATTGTTCATGTGGCATTTCTTCCTCGGCCTAGTGGGAATGTGCGTGCACAATTTCACGGAAATCACGCGATGTGTTCATGATTTGCAGCATTTTGTTTGAAACTGAGCACTCCTGTGAACTTTGGAAGGCAATCTTAACCAATCAGGATGGAGTCTGAGAAATCTGAAAGACCCGTTTCGTTGAATGGCTCTAGAGAGACTGTGTACCAATTTGCGCGATGTTTGGACAAAATCTGTAGGTGTACTGTGCAAAAACTTGTTTTGCACAAAGCGGCCTCCTGGTGGCGCTATAACAGGCCGTTCTGGAAAATTTGGGGCAGAGGTTCATCGTTGGCATCCAGGGAGTGTGTGTGCAAAATTTGGCATCGACCGGGTTAACGGTGGCCGAGATTAGCTGCTCACGGACACACGGACGGACGGACGGACGGACGGACGGACGGACACACACACACACACACACACACACACACACACACACACACACACACACACACACACACACGGACGGACGGAGTGCAAAACACTCCTTCGGCCTGGTGGAGACAAAAATAATTACAAACTGCCATAATTCATGTAGGCTACAGGCTTTAGTAGGTGATAGATAATCAGAATTGAGGACAATTGCTCTTAATTTGGGACTGTCCTGAATTCTTCAGGACATCCGATCACCCTCATTATCTGGCAGTTCTATTCCAATGCTAAATCTGGAGGACGTCTGCAGCCTTGAGCCGTCCTCAGGGCAGGTTCATTCATGGGTTAGCATCACTCTTAGTCATAGCATACAAGACACATAACAAGGCCTCGCCCAGAGGGCTTGACCGACTAGCTAATGAACTGGACCTTGTAACCTGGCAGAGGCGTTAGGAGGTGATGGTGAACTATTTGATTGTGTCACAGACAGAGCCTGTACAGGATGGGTGGTGGGGTCAGTTCTCTCTGAAGATTTCCATTTTATAAAAATAATGCAGCGTTACAATTAGGAATATCTCTGGGGAGATATTGCAGACTCCCATATCTTCACTCACTGTCATACAGTTATTCACAGTGGAGGACAGCAACAAAGTACATTGAAGAACATTGATAGGCAATAGTCTAGTCCTCGATTATAATACGACCCCGTATTTCCATTGGAAAAAACGTAGTCTTATATTCAGGCCAATAGTGTATAAAAAAACCCTTCTATCTCTGATTTATTTTCCCAGATTGCGTTTTTTGGTGAAAACAGGCCATATTCAACTGCCAATAACTAAATAAACCACTGACTGAGAAATCCAGTGTAGCGATAATTCAGGTAGGCACGGAAGGCAGGAGGTGTACACTTGTTAGCTCACTCCCCCCTATGGCCCATAAACAGTAAACACTGGTATAAAAAACACATTTTAGACAGGTTTCTAGACTGGAATAAATCTCTGTAGATCATACCTGTAGATCTTTCGGTGGAAGCGGTCACACCAGAAGATGCGGTTATTAGCCACGTCCAGGTCCAGAGCCACAGCGTTCTTCTGGTTGGACACCAGCTGACTGTAGTCTTTCTTCACCAGGTCCATGCCACGGATCTCATGGCGGTTGGTGAAGAACAGGCAGGGGCCCTTCCCTGGGAGGAGAGATTGATGGTGTTGAACAGTGGTTCTCAAACTTATTCATGTCAAGGTCCCCCTTTATTTGACCACATCTGAAAATGTGGGTCCATTTCACAACACGCTGTGAGCTTGTAAATCAGCTATTTTCTAAGTGCCAATGTATATACTGTAGAGCTATAGTGGTTAAACTGATGTTGATGAGTAGGCCGTCTCAACGTCATTTCCGATCGGCCCATGACATTCGTGTCAACCGTGTACTTAATGTTGACATGATATAATTACAATTAAGGTAATCAAACTAGCCAAGTAAGGTACTACTAGTAGTAATAATAGTAATATGTAATACAGTAAGAAGTGTGCAAAAACTCCATAATTATCCACATACATTGGTGTGAACAATAAATCATAGACTAGAACACTGAACAGTATTCCTTGATTCCTCCTTGCCAACCAAGCCGCAAACAAAATCAAACCTGTCTGAAGTGAGTGGTGCTGTACTGTACTGTACTGTACTGTACTGTACTGTACTGTACTGTACTGTACTGTACTGTACTGTACTGTACTGTACTGTACTGTACTGTACTGTACTGTACAAGCCCTCCTCCCTGGCCTGTGTGTGTGTGTGTGTGTGTGTGTTAGTGACACTTGGTGGTGAACAAACGCTATAACGCTATTTCTGTGCTCGGACCCAGGGACCCAGCCAGGGACACACATTGCTGTCTATAGGACAGCACCACTCAAAAATGAATCTGTGATGTGACAAAGATGTTTCTTATTCTGTCTAATAAACCATTTAGAAATTTATCCCTGGGTTGCAGAGGAAGGATATCTATACCTGGAAAGACAACAACAACATCAGAGCGTTCTGCTCTGGTGATATATATTCTAATTGTGTTTGTGTTGTTACCGTAACTCTTTCCTGCTGTTGTGAAAGACCACATATCCCCACAGGGAACTTTTAAAGTTAACCATCTCAACATCTCAACTTTATTTTTTCCTCCATCCCATTTCAGCGAGTACAACCGCCAGAGGAATCAACACAGCACTGAAACGGCATCTGAGATCACATCGCCAGACAGAGAGCCGTTGGCTACCTAGAATTCACCAAGGCAATCCCTGTAATCCATGCGTCAATCAGGCAACCAGACACAATACGAGGATGCAGCGATGAAGCCCAGGGGCTTGTACAGTAGAGCCCTTACTCCTCCAGATTCTGTCCAAAAATCCCGCAACTCGTTACACAGTATCTCTATAGTCATGTGCTTAAGACGGATCTGTCCTATATTTCATATTCCATCCTAATTGGCTATAATTGGCTTTCAAAGTTTGCAGGATTGGCCCATTTTGAACAAAACAAGTCAAATCATGAACGTGTGCAATTTACGTGAAATCTTTCACGCACTTTCCTACTAGGCTGAGGAATATATCCCACCCTTTTCACATTGGCCTGTTATAGCGCCACCAACAGGTGGATTTTTGTAAAACACATTTCTGGAATGAAGTGCCTGGTACTGGGAGTCTGGTGCAACGCACAGGTCCTGGGCCTGGTGAGAGCAGGAGTGGACCTGGTGAGACGTAGGAGGGGCCCGGACAGGAGTCAACCCACAGAGCCTAGTCCTTCCACGCGCCAGAATCTGGTTCTCCCAGTCCTGGCAGAGTAGTTCCGGAGCAACGGATTGTGTGGCCTTGGTCTTTCCCTAATGGGACTGATCGAGGGTAGCTACTGGGGCGTAAGTCGGGACTTGATCACCCCGGCTGGGTCACCTGAGTGAGGGGTATGATGTTGCCAGACCCAAAACCCCAATGATCTTGGGATACATCACTGAGGATACGTCCCAGGTGCATCCATGCAATGTTTTTTAGTTATGGTTTCCATACGTTATTTGGTCGTATTGCAGTTGTTCATGTCGCAAAAACGAGGGCGAGGCTTGATTTCATAGGGCGTGCCAGATTGATTTCAGCCGTCACATTTATCAATAGTAGGAATGAAATTAAGCAAAGATCAGCTGTTTGCGATCACTTCATAAATGCCGTGCCTATGTGAGCGTACTCCAAAACCGATTTTGAGGCAGATTTTACACTCCATTGATAAATGAGGGCCATACAAACTATCTGCAGTTAACACTTTTACACTCATTCCACACCACATTTCACACACACACACACACACACACACACACACACACACACGCACACACACACGACTCAATTTGCAATCACAGAGAAAACACTAGTATCACTTTACAGTGATTTCCACCGAGGGTTGAAGAAAAAGAAAACAGCCAAGTCATCAACCTTCTTCCATTACTTCCCTGCCAAACTGCAAGCCAAACAGCATCAACAGATAGATTGGCCCAATTCTCTGAATGCCCACTGAGCTACGACAACAACTAAAATCTCTGTCTCAACCTCTCCTTCTATAAATTAATGGAACACAAATGAGAATCAGACTCATGTATACTTCCATGTGACTCAGACAGAAAGGCTAAATGCGTACAACATGATAGATACAGAAATAGATAAGATTAAAGCCTATTCATAATTCATTGTACTGTAGTTGTATGACAGTGTCGCTCAATGAAGTGAAAAGCACAGCTACTGTAAAGAATGCGACAGGCATCCTTTCGGGGCGCGACCCTGTCATGTGACAGAGTATAAACAGGTTTAGCGGTCTGTGCCTACTGCCTACCACTGACATGATTTATTTTACCTATCCTGGCTAGCAGTTGCAGTTTTCCCTCTGTTATATGATGTACAGTACAGTACAGTACAGTAGTACAGTACAGTACAGTACAGTACAGTACAGTACAGTACAGTACAGTACAGTACAGTACAGTACAGTACAGTACAGTACAGTACAGTACAGTACAGTAACATCTATATTGAGCTCAGCTCACTCTAACACAACGGTACAGTAATAAGGTCTCTGCCGGTTATCGCTCGAAGCAGATATGAAATTCCCTCATTAATAATGCCTCGCTCAACTCTGTCTCCTCTCCGCTTTCCTTGCTTTGACAGACAGCCTCAATTGCGGTCCCATGATAGTTTTGCACTTGCTCATGCACTCTCTCTCTCTCTCTCTCTCTCTCTCTCTCTCTCACACACACTCACTCTCTCGCTCGTCTGTGTCCTGTGCTCTCCAAGCCCAGCCTGTGAACAATGACAATGCTTATCAGAACTAAGTGCTTTCAGAGAGCGCCTGCCACAATGATGATATTTCTGGGAGGACTCGGAGTCTGTACTGCTGGTTTTATGGGGTGTCACTGTAGCCGCAGCAGGCTTTCATCTGGCCTGAAGAGTGCCATTTGTCTGCTGCATTCTCCATGGAGTCTGGCTTCACTGCTTGAGACTGAGGCAGCCAGCCGTTTTACCGACAAGATTCACACAAGCAATACATTACACACTGTATGGATACACACATGCCAAAACACACTCACAAAACATAGAGACACACAAGTTAGCTACTGACACTGTCGGACAGAAACCTGTATGGCAGACCAAAACTGCTATTTTTCAGGAAATAACAGGGATAACAGGGATAACTAGAAAAAATGCCCTTCTGGGCACAGGTCTCCACCAGGTTATCCACAGATCCGTGCAGTTAGAGGTAAAAACACTTTTCGGCCAGTTATAGCGCCACCTTGAGGCTGAGTTGAAATTGTTCATGTGGCATTTTGTCCTCGGCCTAGTGGGAATGTGGGTGCACAATTTCACGGAAATCACGCGATGTGTTCATGATTTGCAGCATTTTGTTTGAAACTGAGCACTCCTGTGAACTTTGGAAGCCAATCTTAACCAATCAGGATGGAGTCTGAGAAATCTTAAAGACCAGTTTCGTTGAATGGCTCTAGAGAGACTGTGTACCAATTTGCGTGATGTTTGGACAAAATCTGTAGGTGTACTGTGCAAAAACTTGTTTTGCACAAATCGGCCTCCTGGTGGCGCTATAACAGGCCGTTGTGGAAAGTTTGGGGCAGAGGTTCATCGTTGGCATCCAGGGAGTGTGTGTACCAATTTGCGTGATGTTTGGACAAAATGTGTAGGTGTACTGTGCAAAAACTTGTTTTGCACAAAGCGGCCTCCTGGTGGCGCTATAACAGGCCGTTCTGGAAAGTTTGGGGCAGAGATTCATCGTTGGCATCCAGGGAGTGTGTGTGCAAAATTTGCCATCGACCGGGTTAACGGTGGCCGAGATTAGCTACTAACGGACACACGGACGGACACACGGACACACACACGGACGGACGGAGTGCAAAACATACTCTCCCCACATGCCTTCGGCCTGGTGGAGACAACAATGTGATCCAATAGATCCAATGTAGTTATTATTTAGTCACAAGCTCTTGTTAATATTTTCATTGGTTAAATTCGTACAAATAGAACTGACCGATCCACTTTCAAACTGACACAACTTTTTTCTAAATCTTTCAAAATTTAAAAGAAAGATATTACCGGTACTACTCTTTCCAAAATAAGAGATATATAAGCTCGCCATATCCCAATGTGTTGTGAGCTTGTAGGTCGGCAATGTTTTGCTACTTTTGCATCGTATGATTAAGTATAAAATAAAACGAAAGAATATGGAGATACAACGTTTCTATCTGCCAGCAATTATATACACACCCACATCCACACACACATCCACAATTATCCATGTTGGATGAAATTAGCAGAGTTTAATTGAGGGAAATGAGAGTCGTCAGCCTCCGGCAAAACATTAAGCGTGACACTCGCTTTTGCGCCAATTTAGAAATTAACTTTCTTGTTGGGGTAGAATTAAATCTAAAGATGACAACTGGCCTCTCTCCCAATAATGCTCTCCATGATAGGGCTATTAGATGGAAAATCAATTGACCTTTTTGCAGTGAACTTTGTTGTCCAACCGATTCGTAGACTGTCGTGAACGAGCAGACGTTCAAAATTAAATTTGACACAATTGGCTCGACCCAGCCAGCCAGGTACACGCTGAGGAATTACGAGCCTAATTAGGACACCCTTCAGGATGACCAAGTACGTCACGCTATCAGTCACTGAGCAGCCCTACAAGCTCATCCGCGACATGTTGTGAGCTTGTAAGTCTGTTATTTCTTACAGACAGATCATAAATTAAGCTTACGGAGCGCGACATGCCATGACACACTCGCGCCCATGACAGATGGTAGAGTCGAAATCCCATATCCCGAAAGGGCAGTCACACTGAGTGAGTTTCCTCATTAACTCATTAAAACCTGAAAAGCATCTGTGTAATTTTAGATTATTTGCGTTGGCTATTCAAAATAGCAGACATAGAAGTATATGTACTGTACAGATGAAAATCTTGAAAGTGTGAAGACTACTGATTTGTAGAATCGGCCTCAGGTCTTAATGGGTTAAACCCTGGTGATTATTTCCCAAGTCATACATTCTACAGATATGATTTATAGGTATTTGGTAACCTTTTATTTTGCAGCCCCCTAATTAGTAAACGGTAATCCATTATAATTACTGGGGAAAAGAAAAGTACCCATAGGAAACGGATTGTACTACTCCATTCCCTAATAAGCACTGTACACTTGGCAGGAAACTAGAAGGCAAACTTAAAGTATCCAAAAAACTGTTTAGAGTGAGTAATGACCAAGTACTGCATGTGCATTTGCTTACTAAGGAACACAAGTGCCAAGCAGTGGAAACAAATGAAAGCCCAGGAAATGAATTAAAATGTATAATACAGTGTAAGTGTATGGTAAATCAGACAACAGTAAATTTAGAAGATTATCAAAATATATTCGACCGTTTGGAGACCAAGCTTGGGTGTTGGTGGTGCTGGTTGCCATGGTGAACCTCTCGAGGTGTGTACTGTACTATAATTATGCAACTTTGTTGTGTCCACAAACAGTAGCAAAGCAATGATAAGATACAGTACAACAACAAGTTTGTTTGAGATTACGAAATGAGGACTGACAGGGAAACTGGGAAGTGTTCTCAGTATGCGAGCTGATTATATGTGCCACTGTGCACATTAACATAATATTACATATTTTATACACACACACACACCCACACCCACACACACACACACACCCACACACACACACACACACACACACACACACACACACACACACACACACACACACACACACACACACAGTGCAAACCGTGTTTGGTGTGAAAATCCTATTCAGTGATCCACTGAATAGCCTTTTTCCAAATTTATAATTTGTAATTATATCATAACTTTGTGTTATACATGACATTTTCAATGAATATGTATTCTAATCACAGAGTAGTAAACATGTAGCTACTGTTTCCTCTTATGGAAATGTGCCATTGTAATCAAGATTGAACAACTACATGGGCTATTTTTAGATCGCATCTCATAGTAAATGGTGACCTATATTCATCTTGTCTCTACAGTTGGATCAACATCATCATCATCAGCTGATATTGTAATTTTGTTGATGGTTTATAGTGTTACTTGCCTTCTGCCTTGCAGGTCTTGGATACAGGATCCATTTCATAACCTTCATAGCACTCGCACTTGAAGTCTCCCTTGTAGTTGATGCAGATCTGGCTGCAAGCATCTGGGTTCTGGCACTCATCAATGTCTGGAGACACCGGAGGGAAGACCACTTATCATATAGCAGGGGGAAGGAGAAAGGCGTCTAGATAAGACACTTACAATCTCTATAATCTCACGGAATTAGCTGTCATTCAATACAAAGAAAATACCCCTGAGAGTGAGACATGAGAATTGCACACTAGGCTATTGCAAATTACAATTAGCACACAGTAAATTCAGAGTTTTAAGTTAACTCAGAGAGTGTGCGCTGTGCGGTACATAAAAGAGTGTGTCAGAAGGAATGACAGATATTGTCCACACAAATGAGGATACATTAAAAAACAATGTCTGTCCGAGTGTCCGTCCCTCCGTCCGTCCGTCTTCCGACAGACAGACCGACCGACCGACCCTTTCACCGTCAGGGCAGTTGTGCCAAAAGCAGTTTCACCTTTAAATGACTTAGACATTTTGTCAGGAGAATAATGGTTGAATTAAATATGGATAATTTTTAATGACCAGGGCCGCAACTGCAGTGCTGGTCATTAAAAAGTCTGGTCCGCAAAATGGTCATTAAAAAGTGGCTGTTCAGAGTGACAAAAATAAAAAGGCTCAGGCCCCCCAGCAGGCTTTGGCACTGCTTGCGTTTCTTTGTTAAAGTATTGAACAGCATCCTTCTACAAGACACTGGCAATCTGTCTGTGTGTGTGTGTGTGTGTGTGTGTGGTTGGTGGAGGTATTGTTTGCCAATGGCAGTAAGCAATGTCACCTTGTAGGAATCGAACAACAGTCTCCATGGTGCCAGGCGGACACAATGGACACAGAAGATGTCCTTTCTTGTCTGTTTGGTGACACGCACGCACACACACGCACACCCCCCCCACCCACACACAAAATGCATAACACTATGGGTGTGTACAGTTTATCGGTTCACTCACCGCCACATGTTTTCTTATCCAGCAGCTGGTAGCCGGTGGGACACTGGCACTCAAAGCCGATGGGTCGGTCGATGCAGATGTGGGAACAGCCGCCGTTGTTGATCAGGCATTCATTCAACCCTGACAGAGAGAGAGAGAGAGAGAGAGAGAGAGAGAGAGAGAGAGAGAGAGAGAGAGGCAGACGGAGAGAGGCAGACGGAGAGAGAGAGAGAGAGAGAGAGAGAGATAGAGAGAAAGAGGGTCAAATGATGCCACAGAAACACTCCCCTCCCTGCTTTTAGTTGTTTTGGATTTTCTTTTACTTATCTATGAATCAAACAATCATCCTATTATATTTACTTATAGTATCCCTATTCTGGGTATGTCATTATAATAATCGCAAAAATAAGCAAACATAGAACATCTACAAGCTCCTCAGATCAGCTATTTTGGCCAAGAGATTTGGTGTAGAGGCAAAAATGAAGGGGAACAAAACCAGAGCCTTGGGAAGTATAAACGAATGGCGGATTCCCCACTATACCCCAGACATTTCTAACCCTGTATTAGCTTCCACCATTCCACTCTGGCCAGGCGACGTGCACGCTAGCAACATCACAGGATCCACCATTAAGGCCTTTGGCAGAATTAACTGCAGGCCAAGGAAGACTATTGTTTAGTTTAAGGTCTCCTTCCCATTTCCTCAAAGTGGTCGTTTGGGTGACAGAGAGCCCCCTGGAGAGACAGTTGCGTGGAAGCTCACAACATCTTTCCAGACAGCTTCCAAGGGCAGACATGATTTAGAGGTGATGTCTTGACTCTCATGGGTAAATAAATGAACATGACATTTCTCTCTACTCGTTCCCTTCATGCCCTCTCTGTTCATCTCTCCCATTTCCACCCGTTAACGCATCGCCTGTTTTCACCCGTAGCGAAGCCTGTTAAAAAATGAATGCTAGTGTGCTGGGCGCGCTAGCACAGCAATGCTCGGTCAACACTTGAGAGCACTGATAACTACAGTGCGTACAGTGCCTTGATTTTCCCTGACGCAAGGCTGAGGCGGTAAATGCAATCCCATTATCCTGAATCCGAGATGCTTTAGTGTACAGTCAGAGAAGGGACATATAAATGAATAGTATATGCGTGTGTGTGTGTGTGTGTGTGTGTGTGTGTGTGTGTGTGTGTGTGTGTGTGTGTGTGTGTGTGTGTGTGTGTGTGTGTGTGTGTGCGTGCATGCGTGCGTGTTTTGCTGTGCTTGCTCAGCTCGGTGAGCATTTTGCGAGTGCAGGGTCGAGTGAGTGTGGCGATGAGCTGGTTTCTTTCAACACACTTTTAATGAGCTGAAAACCTCTGCGCTGATCAGAAGACCAGCGTTCAAGGAGAAAAGAAAGGAGAGAGGGAGAGAGAGAAAGAGAGGAAGGGAGCCTTTCCTGGAGGTTCCTGCTCCCCTCTTCATTTTCTTGTCAGGCCGAGGTCAGTCTACACCGCAAGCAGACACCCGCCCCCATCCCACATGACACCCCACCTAACACCTCTCTCTCTCTCTCACACACACACACACACACACACACACACACACACACACACACACACACACACACACACACACACACACAGTGTGTGAGAGGGAAGTGTTAGGTGGGAAACAAAATATATGAGAGGGATTCACCCCTTGGCCAGGAGACATGTGATGGGATTACGAGATTTGGGCAGGGCTACCAGCCAGTATATGTCCTACCTGTCACCAGTGTCTACACTTCCCAATGAAAGAGAAGCGAGTCCACCTCAGATGTCCCCAGTTACTGTATATTTTATTAAACGTCATTAAAATGTCATGGATTGCGGCTTTGATTTAACTCGGTTACTAAAGTGCGACATTCAGAGCGAAGTGAATAGTGCCTGGGCCTCAGTGTAACGGCACGCCCACCTCACTGGGCGAGGGGGGGGGGGGGTATTCGACTGCTCAGCGTTCATTAAACTCAGAGCGTACAACATGTTACAAATACAGATGTCTGGAGGCCTGACATGACTAGAGATGCTGCAGGAGGGCTTGCCCGAGGACGACCTAGAGAGAGAGTGTGTAAAGAAAAAGTACCCAGATGGGCCTGAACGGGTTGTTAATACTCCAGACAGGTATTAACAACCTTTCCTCGCTCACTCCCCCCGCATGCACTCTCTCTGGGAGAGGTACTAAAGAGCTGAAAATGAGATGGGGAGAGAAAGAGAGAGAGGAAGAGAGAGAGGGAGAGAGAGAACCACTTGGTTCCATTTGTACTCCCAGAGTTAACAATCAGGATGTTATCATGAAGAGATGGAGAGAAAGCATTATGCAGCAGCGTGCCACTGCCTTGTTCTTTGATGAGTAACAGCGGCTTTCATTTCTCTGATCAGCAGAAGCCGCCTTTAATGTCTGACAGCCTCTCCAGCCCTTTGAAATGCACATTAATAGAGGGGGTGGAGGGTGCAGTCACATTTGATTATTGTGAACATGAGCGCGTTGCTTTCAGAGAGCTTAAATGTTTCTTACGGTATGCAACATGATCACTCTCCCCGTAACGCTACAAAGGACTGTGGCAAAGGATTAGTAGCTGTTGCGTACATTAAGTAATGGCACAGCACAGCACAGCTGAGACTAACGTGCCGGTGAGCGGCAAAGCGCCCCATGTCCAACCCCACACTTGCGGGTGCTAGACGCGGGCTGGCACTATTGTTGTCCAGACTAGTCCCAAGACTCCCAACCTATTGTTGTCCAGACTAGTCCCAAGACTCCCAACCTATTGTTGTCCAGACTAGTCCCAAGACTCCCAACCTATTGTTGTCCAGACTAGTCCCAAGACTCCTACCTAGTGTTGTCCAGACTAGTCCCAAGACGCCCAACCTATTGTTGTCCAGACTAGTCCCAAGACTCCCAACCTATTGTTGTCCAGACTAGTCCCAATACTCCCAACCTATTGTTGTCCAGACTAGTCCCAAGACGCCCAACCTATTGTTGTCCAGACTAGTCCCAAGACTCCTACCTAGTGTTGTCCAGACTAGTCCCAAGACTCCCAACCTATTGTTGTCCAGACTAGTCCCAAGACGCCCAACCTATTGTTGTCCAGACTAGTCCCAAGACGCCCAACCTATTGTTGTCCAGACTAGTCCCAAGACTCCCAACCTATTGTTGTCCAGACTAGTCCCAATACTCCCAACCTATTGTTGTCCATGGCAGTGGGAAGGTTTTTACACGATCTGAAAAAGTGGCAGAAAATATTTTGCATCAAACTATTAATATTGTTGATACCTCAATTGTAGAGGTTGGTGTTTTAATTTGAAAAATCTGCCTTGTGTCACAAACAAAAAAATATTTTCAAGTGAATTAATCACACACGTGCATGTTTTGTATGCGTGCATGTGTGCATGTGTTCTCACCACACTCCTTCTTGGGTTCATCCGAGCGGTCCTTGCAGTCTTTGTTGGAGTCACAAACTTTGGCACTGTCAATGCACTCTCCATTCTTACACATGAACTTCAGGGGTCCCTCACATTTGGTGGCTGTCATTTAAATGAAAAGGAAAAATTAGAATATAGATGTGTTAAAACTACTGTTGCGTTTAGTTTCTTATTGTTGAACAAAATCCCTGCATTTTGCAGCCTTTAAGTCCAGGAAACGACTGCATTTAAGCTACAGTATGTCACAATATTACGATAACCAAACTACATGACAATGTAAAGTAAAAGAAATGTAAAGCCACAAATACAACTGCCTTAATTATGAAGAGTTAATTTAGAGTTAATTTAGGGTTTATTCTTTTTATCAGTCAAGGCAAATTCAGACAGACAAATGAGTCTAGATTCCAGGCTACAGGCATACAAATCAAATCATACTTTATTTATATAGCACGTTAAAAACAACACAAGCTGTACAGGTTTAAGACAAACCGAGCATACAGTACAGTACAGAGACAGACCGATGGACAGGTGAACCCACCGTTGACGCAGCCATCCTCGTCGCTGTGGTCAACACAGTCATGCACCTTGTTGCACTGCTTGGTACCGTGAATACATGAACCGTCACCGCACTGGAACTCATCTGGACGACATGTCACTAGGGCTGTGTGTGTACACACCACAGACACACACACACACACACACACACACACACACACACACACACACACAAAATGGACTTTACAAAAAAGAAAATAAGTCACCTTAACAAGAAGACTTTTGAGGTCGAGGCTGTGACAACATTTTCGGTTCACCGTGCAGCACACATTCAGGCAACATAATAAGACCAATCAATCCACCGCAGGAGAGGGGCAGTCTAGAGCATAGGCAGTTAACCTGTGGGTCTGTGATGAATGATTTTCAATATCCTAACCCCAAGATGGAGGCCGGACGGAGCCATCCGCCCCTCCGTTTGCATTTATATCCCAGTCACAGGCAAGCTTTTGATCAATGGGCCCCCACATGCTTATGAAACTCCCCTTCAAAACCACACTAAAAAGCAATATATATGGAGCGGAGGAGATATGATTTAGTGTTATCAGGAGACGAACAGGACAGAGGAATGGGGAATGGGGCTTCAGACGTGAACACACACACGCGCATGCATGGACGCGGACGGACGGACACGCACACGCACATGCACACGCACACACACACACACACACACACACACACACACACACACACACACACACACAGAGACAGAGTGATTATCTATCTCCCTTAGCAGAGCCTTGTCCTTCATCTTGGATATCAATCAGAGCTGCAGATGTAATTAGGCCAATGAGCTAGTGCTCTGTACAGGGAGACAGTTACATGGACCGAATCTAGCAAAGTAATATGAATGTTGTTGTGAGTTTATAGTCAGGTCTGAACAGTTTGTTACTGTACACCCTACACTCACCCGCGCTGTCAGAGCCAAACTCCCTTATTATTCAAGGGCCTTTAAATGCACTCTCAAGGACAAGCAAAGGGTTGCCAAGCAACCTCTGGACAAATGCCGCCTCGAGTCGCCGACGATCCCTTGTTTGGCCGGCAGAGAATTGGCCGAGGATCGCAACAATTAATCGACCAGTAACTGGCGTTTATGACACCGCAGAGGCAGCGGGTGGGTTTGATGTGTGCGCCGCACATCTCGATAATGAATAGAGGGACTATCACACTCTGGGCTTTTGTGAGCCACATGCGCCAGAGGGCTCGCGCCTTCACAGACTAATAGGAAAGCCTGTTTTATCCACAATTTTCTAAAGGAGTGTCTAAACTATCTTCAGCAGAAAATACATTCCCCTCTCACTCCCACCCGAACGTCTGCCGGCGACCCCTGGCGAGGAAATGTTGTGACACGGTCCAGCAGAGGTGGAGGAAGATGATGTTTGAAATGCTGTGACACGGTGACACAGCCCAGCAGAGGTGGAGGAAGATGATGTTTGAAATGCTGTGAAACGGTGACACAGCCCAGCAGAGGTGGAGGAAGATGATGTTTGAAATGCTGTGACACGGTGACACAGCCCAGCAGAGGTGGAGGAAGATGATGTTTGCCGTTTCTGTATCTGGTCCCCTGACGAGGAGACACATTGTCAGAGCGTGCATATAGACATACTCTGAAATTAAACTGACCTCCAACGTAATTACTTCTGCGTTTGCCATTTGTGTGATCTTTGTCTGGCATCGGCGCCTCTGTGGGGCAGGTATGTTTAACAACTGTGAAATATTCAGGCGGACACTTTCCCTCCCATTCAGGTGTTACACGAGTTAATTGATTGTAGAACAGCTTCCCTCCCAATAACGAGTTACACGAGTTACGTTTTCATTGTTTCATTCGCATTTTTAGACTTCTTAGTTTCCATCGGACAGAGAGGGATAGGTGACGCTTTCGGAACTTCGGATGACATATGGCATGCAAAGGGTTCTGGGAAATTGCGCTTCCTCTTCCGCTCTGTGTTGTTGATCGCCACTTTGGATTCTTTTTCAACACTACGACAAAGGATCACACCATTTTAAATGAAAAGGAATGATGACGTCGGCGTGGTGGTTCTTCAAAGGTTAGTGAAATCTAGGCAGTCAACAGAGCATTCTGATGAATTAATTCCGCAGTCAAACTGTTACGAAAAAGATGGACACTTTTTTCGTCACGTCAGGGCAATGACAGAACGCTCCGACTTGCTTAAAACAACTTCACAAAAAACATGCAGTAATCCTGGTCTCTAAACTGCCTCCCCCTGGCCAGCCGGGGCGCCCGATGGAGGGGAAAGGAACTGGTTAGAATAACGTATTCCTTCCACACGCTACGTCCAACCAGGGAAACTCACCCCTGTAAGGTGTAAAGGAGCAACTTGGAAACTCATGCATGAAGGAAGCATGAGTTCAAGTCATTAGATAATTGACACAGGGGTGAAAAATTGGTTACAAAATCGTGGGATAAAAAAAAAACTTCTGACAGGTATGAGACAAGACACCACATGGTTTTGTTGTTTTCACAGCCGAAACCATCAACAGACACTTGTCTTAAGGCGTCTGTGCAGTGCACCGACGCAGACAAGGTCGCCTGCCAACGGCGATCGGTGGTTTAGGCAGTGGCCAAGGTATTGTTTAACTATAAGAGCATATACAGCCATCAGTCAAACTCACGGCAGTCAGCCTCGTCCGATTTGTCCTTGCAGTCAGGGTCGCCATCACACTTCCAGGTCAGTCGAACGCATTCGCCATTGGCACAGCGGAACTCCTCTGAGGTGCAGTTAGCCCGGCGGGGGGGCGGGTACGGGACTCCATCGCCGCCACATCGGTCCAGCCCCTCGTCTGAGCCGTCGGCGCAGTCAGGGTCCCCGTCGCAGCTCCACATGAGGGGCACGCACTCGGAGGTGTTGCAGCGGAAGTGGTTGGGCCCACAGGTTGCCGTGGAGGAGCACTTGAGCTCGTCGCTGCCGTCGCCACAATCGTTATCGCCATCGCACACGTAGACATAGCCGAGGCACTTTCGGTTAGCACACATGAACTCCCCGCTGGGGCACGCCTTGTCATCTGGAGGGAGGGAATGAGGGACGGAGGGAGGGAGCACAGAGAGAGAAACAAACAGAATAACTCCAGTGACCTAGAAAATAAATCCAAACAATCTTCCCAATGCTGAATAATTATGAATGAGGTTTTTTGATGCCAAGATTCAATCTCTAGCTGAAATCATTATACTATTCCACAGATAAATCACAAAATGAGTTCTAGTATTTGTTTGTTTGTTTGCCAAAAAGTTTATAAACAGAACTTTTTTAGATCGACGGAGCCAGTAAAGCCCCCTCATTGTAGCTGTCATGCATTGTTGACTGCCACAGTCTATTCTCATAAATGGCTTTTCCTTTTTCTTTTCTCCTTTTTTTGCAAAGAATTATCTGCAGTACAAGTGAGACCAATTTATCAATGACAAAAAAGGACAAATGCAATGTAAGAGGAATAAATCCTTAATTTTATTTGTGTCTCTGGCATTCTAACCACTGAAGCATGATTTGAAGACTTTTTAATACGTCTTTTGAAGGATCCTCGGAGACCCGGCAGGCTATCCATTATCAAGTGGCACTTCCACCAGTGTGCACTTCAGGGGCATGATACAATGTGCTCTTGACCACATGGTTCACCTTACCTTTATGAATATTTAATCTGGGTGGGAATTGAGTGCACTGCATCACTTTCACGCCATTTAATCCTCTCCTTTCAAGGGATCCACACTCGTGGTTGAGCAGATGTAAACAAGATGTAAATCCCAGTTTCTGTCACACCCACACACAATTTTGTATTACCA
This sequence comes from Protomyctophum parallelum, assembly GCF_964188405.1. NCBI lineage: Eukaryota > Metazoa > Chordata > Actinopteri > Myctophiformes > Myctophidae > Protomyctophum > Protomyctophum parallelum. The sequence goes on from NC_139709.1 coordinate 21,907,564, forward strand.
TACATACATGAGGAAATCAACATTTTAGGATGGCGATTTTGTGAATGTCGAAAACTGTATAACTCTAACCCTAAAGCCGGCAATCTGTAATGTATAAACTCGCAAGCTTTTGGATCTTTCTACAAGCCTTCTCTACATATATTTTGTTTATTACTCAACTTAAAAATCAGCCAGTCGGCAAGAAGGCGGCCTCACTGAGCATAAAAGTCAGCACTGGGAAAGACACCAGCGCTTAGATATTCATACAGTTCATGCAAACCGCACGCCGTTGCCGTCTTTAGCATCTCAGGGCTAGCTACAGGAGGGGGGTGGTTGCCGTTGTATATGTTTACACGCTGAATCAGCATGCATAAATGGGCAAGCGGATCAACAATGATCTGCGAAAGCCTCGCATCTCCCCAAAGCCAACTTCTCAGGAACAAGAAGAGAAACTGGTGTACTTTCGACGTTTCATAATAAATGATGAGTGGTTTGAGTGCGTACTGAGCTCATGAAATACTTTCCTGGCATAATATATAGAACACAATGTACTGTAGCGTGTCAATGACAGCAAAAAAGGAAAAAAGAAAAGAAAAATAATGTGTGTGTGTGTGTGTACGTGTGTGTGCATGTGTGTGCATGTGTGTGTGCGCGCGTGTGAGCGCGCGTGCGTGCGTATCAAAGAGCATGCTAAAGGGGAATCCAGAAGCACAGCAAAATATCTAATTAATATCACCACACGTTGAGCTTAACTGGGTGAACACTTCCCCAGCTAGTGAATGTCAGAACAGATTGTCGTGATTAGCATTCTACTTAATTGTAGCATATGTTTAATTCGCTATACCATTACACGCAGCAGTGCTTAATGAATTCATTCATTCCGGTTAGGGTAGAGTAGACACTATAGACAAGACTTATCACATAACCACATTATTTACTATTCTAACATTGCAGAAGGGAAACGCAAAAAAACAAACACAAAATATATATATTTTACATTCAGCTCGGCTAAAGGCTAAAATATCATCATCAATATATTATTAACTGAGTTCCATCTGAAAATGCTGTTTTATTATGACATCCCACTCCATGCCATGATGCTTCTAGCCTCACTCTATACTAATAAGGAGCTAAATTATTAATGAGATCCAACAAACGTGCGTACAGTATGCATATTATCACACATGGGGAAGGCCATTAGTAAAACACAGAGTGCGCAGGCTAAGACTGTCATTCGCGGTTCTAGGTAAATTCATTTAAAAAATACTTGGGATAATAAGGTCAGATAAGGCTGCATATGAACCATGTTAAACACATTCGGTTGAGATGCCGGCTCAATTGTGGGAATAAACATTTTACGTAGCGAACTTTAATAACTTTAATTTAACATTTTCCATCTAGGCTCTTGGGGAGTTGAATGATATAGTTAGTGTGCATGGGTGCGTAATTGCCTAGGCTGATATCTCTTAAATGGTGAATTTATATAGTTTACTGTACATAGATCGTGCATTACATTCACCCATTCACACACCGATGGCGGCGGAAATCATGCAAGGCACCAACATGCTCATCGGGAGCAATTAGGGGTTCAGAGTCTTGCTCAAGGACACTTCGACACAAACTCTGGGGGAGCCCAGGTTCGAACTGGAAACCCTGCGGTTCCCTTTCGGCCACACTACCTCTGAGCCACCGCCATCCCTGCTTATGATGCAATATGGCATGCAGTGTGTAGGGAAGACAAGTCCTACTGTTAGTATGCATACATGCATGCCAATATTGTAGTTTAACATTTAATTTGCATTCCCATATGGAATTGAAAAGTCAAACTTTTTTGCAGTGCAGCAGCTGCAAGGCTGCAATACAGTTTCTCTATATCTGATTACCTGTATATCTGAAATTGCCTGGAACTCCTTCTAACCCTGTAGTGTAAGTGTTAGAAGGTAGCACGGTAGCACGGTAGCAGTAGGGAGACTATAAGGGAAAAGGAAAAAAATGCAACATGCAGCCAGTAAAAAGAAAAATCACACCCATGTAAAGTGAGGGGCGCTCTTATCATCAAACATCATCACATTCCGGCCAATCACAATTGGTGTCCTCACTTCTCAGCGACCAATCACAATTGGCGTCCTCACTTTTCTGTCCTCAGTACGTGTATTGCTCAGCCAATCAAATAATCGCTAAGGGGAGCTCAGCCAATCAAACCATCGCTATGGGGTACACACAAATGTTGCACATAAATGGGCCTCCTGGTGGCGCTCGAAAAAGGCAGAATTGAAAAATGCAGTCCAGATCATTTTCCTTGGGGTGCCGCTGTAGAGAGTGTGCATACGACGTTTTACGCAGATCGGTGCAGTTATATGTGAAGACACGACTTGGCCTGTTCTAGCGCCACCATGAGGATGATTTGAAAACTGTCAAGTGGCATTTCTTCCTCAGCCTAGTGGGAATATGCATGCACAGTTTCACCACAATTGGACACTGTGTTGATGAGTTGCGGCATTTTGTACAAAACTGGTACAAAACGGGCTACTCCTAAAAACTTTGAAAGCCAATCTTAGCCAATCAGGATGGAATAATGAGAAATCAAACAAACCCGTCTTGATCACATGACTATGGAGATCATGTGTACTGATTTGCGTGTAATATAAGAAAATGTGTTTTACATATGTTGGCCTCCTGGTGGCGCTATAAAGAGCAGAATTCCAGGCAAAGGTTTTTCCTTGGCCTCTAGGGAGTGTGCATACAAGGTTTTACACAGATCAGTGCAGTTATAGGTAAAAACATGAATCGGCCAGTTATAGTGCCACCATGAGGCTGAGATGAAAATGTTCAAGTGGCATTTCTTGCAATATTTATATTTCACGGAAATCACACAATGTGTTCATGATTTGCAGCATTTTGTCTGAAACAGAGCACTCCTGTGAACTTAAGAAGCCAATATTAGCCAATCAGGATGTAGTCGGAAATTTTTGAAAGACCTGTTACGTTGAATGGTTATAGAAAGACAATTTGCGTGATGTTTGGACAAAATCTGTAGTTGTGCAGTCAAGAAATGTGTTTTGCAAAAAGTGCCCCCTTGGTGGCGCTGTAACAGGCCAATGTGAAAACTTTGGAGCAGAGGTTCAGCTCTGGCATCCAGGGAGTGTGTGTGCAGAGTTTGGCTGCCATTGAGCAAACGGTGCCAGAGATTAGCTGTCCACAGACGGACGGACACACGGACACACACACGGACGGACGGATGGGGTGCAAAACATAGTCTCTCCCCATGCCTTCGGCCTGGCGGAGACAATGACTGTTAAATAGCTCTATATATTCCCATAGTAATCTTCTATAAAGTTTGTTCAGTAACAGTCGTCTCTTCAGCTCTTTAGTAAACAGAAAATACATTTTTAAGCAGGAACTTATGAAACAAACAAACAAAATAATTAACAGACAAAATTGGAACTGGATCACTAGCGCATACATTATCTTTGTGGGGTTCTCTCTCGTGATTGCATTAAACCAATTTGAAAATGTATTTTCTGTTTATAAAAACATCTGGAGATGGGGAGACTCCTGTTACTGAACAGACAAATACATATTGGTCTGAAAAATCACAATGAGATTTTTCCCAAATTGTTCATCCCTATTGAGCAGGACGTAATTAGTTTTCTGGCGCTCATCCCAGAGAACCATCAAAATCACCATATTATTTCAGACTCCAATGAGATATATTTTAATGAATATGAATAATTGAATATCAGGACAATTTGCCAATTTTGGGAACAGAACCCAAAGATGGTTAAAAAGTCAATCGACGATAGATAAATGCAAGAAAGAACACACACACACACACACACACACACACACACACACACACACACACACACACACACACTTGGTCCCCTATATACATACATCTTTGTGATGATTCATTTTAACCTGTGTCATTCACATTTCCACAAGCAAATACATAAACATAATACAGAATTATCTAAACACAGTAGTAACCACTAACTAGCCACTTAACCCCTATATACTTATCTTTGCTGAAAATGCCGATCTTTGACAACGACTGTTTAGCTGTGTTAGCATTATGTTATGCTTTAGCTATTGAAAAATCGAAGAACGACTGACATAGAAACATAGCTTTAGAAGATGGTTGCCCGCGGCAACCACTGTTTCACACAGAGAGGAGAGTGGACTGGTCTCTCTACTTATATTAGATGTACTGCTACGGTCAGGTGCATGCTTTTGCGCGTGCGTGTGCATGAGTGTGAGTGTGAGAGTGTGTGTGAGAGTGTGTGAGAGAGTGTGTGAGAGAGTGGTGACTCAGACTGAACAAATGAGATAAAAGTGCGAGCAGGAGAAAAAGCAAGTCGAGAGGAGATGAGAGAAAGAGGGATGCACGAAGACTAGAGAGATAAGAGAAAGGTCCACAGAATGTGTGATTGAGAGGCAGAGAGAGTGAAGAGAAGAGAGAAACAGAGAGAGCATGTCCGAGAGTAATTTCTTAGAGCCTTTTGCACACACGCACGCACACACATTAGGGGTGGAATGATATATTATCACAATACGATATCTGTGGCAATATTAGGCCATATCATGATATTTGATATATTGCGTTATTGCAATATCCAATATATTGCAAGAGATTTCATCAATGTTAGAACACGATATCTGTAACTGAAAATGAAACATAACCATAAAAGCAAAAATCTGGAATTATGTATTTATTCCAAAAGATTTTTTTCTGTCACAAACTGGCAAATATGTACATGATTTCTTCCTCAGTAAAACACTGACTGCAACTTTGCAACTTGTCCATGACTTGTCTGTCTGAAAAGGTAGCCGTCGGGGACTCTGGGCACAGGTCTCCAGTCTCCACCAGGATAGGAGCGTTTTTGGTAAAAGTGGCTCTTCTTCCTGAGCCTAGTGGGAATATGCGTGCACAGTTCCACCACAATTGGACGGTGTGTTAATTATTTGCGGCATTTCGTACAAAACGGGCACACATACAGTACACACACCACAGACCCCTGCCTCCACAAACAGATGGCGAAAGACCCACTAAAGACCCCCCCCCCCCCCCCCACACACACACACACACACACACACACACACACACACACACACACACACACAGTCGTGAGTCAGACGGTTAGACAGTGGCAGTGACCTTTCAACAAAGCAAACAGACTTAATAGAGCAAGCGACTCTCTCTCCCTCTCTCTCTGCCATCGAGTGAAATGATAACAATGGAGAGAGCAGGTAATGTACAGTATGACACGGAAGGAATGAGCGTGTTTTGCAGTTATCACCTGAACTCTGACATTATTGACAGAGGAACAGCAGGGCCACAGGGGAGAGGGGAAGGAAGGAGATACAGTGAATGCTGAACGCTGAATCGATGCGCCGTTCAGCATAGTTATTTTTCTTTCTTACATAATTAGGCTAAAAGGAAACAGAGTGTGCTTCTATGATAGAAAGCTGCAATGCCAATATGTTGATTAGAATGAAATGGGAAAGGATTACGCCACCGCGGGCAGATGTTCTCTTGACAAAATATTTCTTCCGAAGGCATTCTTGTTTGGGGAGGTTGCGGTATCTACCAGCACAGTGTAACTGGAGGGAAAGAAGTTTTCAACAGACACAGAAAATACAGCACTTCTGTGGGGAGTTTGCGTGTTCTCCTCGTGTCCCCTAGCCTAGGGTAGGTTAACTAAAAAAACATGCAGTAATCCTGGTCTCTAAACTGCCTCCCCCTTGCCAGCCAGGGGAAATGAACTGGTTGGAATAACGTGTTCCTTCCACGCGCTGTTCCTTCCACGTCCAACCGGGGAAACTGGAGAAGCGGCTTGGACTCCGTTGCTCTCCCCAGGTTGGCAGAAGGAGTAGTGCCCAGGATTACATTAGACACCCTATGTCAAGTCCTGCCCCTCTTCGCACCCATTGGTTGCCGTTTCGTGGTTGAACAAAAATCCCTTCTCTCCATCCACTACCATTGAAATGTTGTTTTTTAGTTGCTTCATTTTGATATTCTGTGCATTCAATTCTTATTTTAAACTTGATGTCAGTAAAAAGGAACATCACAGGAGCATATTGACTGGGCATATCATGTTAGTTTTTAGTTTTCTTTTTTAGCAATTTCACCATAAACAACATTCTAACAACAACATGTTCTAAATAAACATTTAGAACAAAAATAGGAAATACAGCAATCTGGAATCTTTTTATGTCTGATTTGATCAACCATAACATTAAATATGCATTACATTAGCATGGCAGACAACAACGTTTCTGTGGTGCATCTTCGAGATAGCACATATAAGATATATGTACTGTATGTAGACATTCAAGAGAAGCCTCTTCATGCAATATACATAAACACAAATACAATTGTACACAGAATGTTGGCACATAATGGCTGCGACCCGGCGTAGATTGGCCCCATTACTTTACATGAGCATACACAAGACACAACATCATGCTACAACATGGCACTTTGTCTTCCTTGCAGCAGATCCCAGCAGACACACATCCTCCAGAGAGTTAGCCTATGAGTAAATGCACATTACTCTCTTAGGGACTTCCTACGCCCAGCTAATCTTTCTTCAGGGGCCTCTAGTAGCTGCAACTTCATGTAAATCAGAAGGAGTTTGCTGGATTCCACCTAATGCATAATTCAGCACGAGGATGACTCAATTAGCACGATGGCTTTATGCAAGATTTACTTTCCTAAGTCCATGGTGGCTAATGTACTAATTTCTGCTAATGGCTCGGTGTGACTAGACTGTCAGTGTCGGGAGTGTAGCCCATCCTCTCTTTCACCAGGAGTGGTCTCTGCCCAGTGCCCATGGGGTCCCAAAGTTGGATAACAAAATAAATCAGTGAGTTGGGATCTCACGTTATCTCTGGTTCAGACTATACTGTATATTAAGTGCTGCAGTTGTGACTTGCACTTAAGTTCTGCGTTTATGAAGGTTGTGCATGTATTACAAAACTCTCAAAGAATACAAATGTTGTTTTTTATTACATAGCCGTGTGTGTTCTCAAAGTGGGGCCAGGGGATCACCAGGGCTCCTTGAAGAGGTTTAAACAATGTAAAGTACTTTACTGTGAAACCACAGTGCTAGTGGAATGAGCTTCACCAAGTAGACCCATTAACACACAGAAGGTATAGTATACCCATTAACACAGGAGGAGGTATTTGAAGGCCGACTGAAAACTTCAATGTACTTTCTACTGGCCTGATAACTTTGAGCGGACATTATTATGCCTCGCCCTGGTGCAATATATCCACACCCATCTGGTGGGGAGATTTGCATAATGTACCTATTGACCTGGCTCTGGATGTGTCACGCAGAATGTTACTTTGTGTCTGACGTTAGCCTACTGAGAAGTATGCAGCTTAATATAAAAGTGTCATTGTAAAGGTTGAAATAAATAGACTCAAACGAGAGTAAAACACTTCTGTTAGCCATCAAACACAGATGATGAGAGTTACTATAGTATATGAACGCTGCCATGGTTTCTTCTGAGTTTAAACATTCTGAGTTTAAACAGGAAGGTGCTCCGTTCATATTTAATGGCTGGAATATTAAAGCCTAGTTTATACGGTTAAAGTTTAAGACAAACTATGGATCATAGCTCTCTGTGCATTTACACTCAATACACCTTCAAAGCTGTGAGACATCAACCATATTAACCATAGCATTCCTATTGTAGGCATGTCATAATAGGTGTACACTGAACAAAAACCTCCTGCAAAACTAAGCGAAAATAACATTTGGCAAAAACAGGCTAACGTTTATGCAAAAAGATGGTCACGAAGGTCACGATGCGGCACGTTGCAATGTGTTGTGAGCATCTAGATCACAACCTTATATACTTTGATATACAACAAGGTATATACGGCTTAAGTGGTTAAACAGATGGTATATTTTCGCTTATTAACATGTGTGCGTGGCGACAAACTTATTAAGCCACCGAGAGGCTAAAAGCGGGGAAATGTACTGCCAGACGCGTGCCAAGAACTCACTTCTCCAGTGTATTGCGTTTTGTTCATTTATTAGGCAAGGTGTATTAAAACAATTGATTCAGCAACATCATACCAAAGTGCGTTGTGCAAAGTGCAAATAGTATACAGATAGCAGCATGGTGTTGTCTTAGCGTCTGTAAAGTGGTCAGCAAAGTTGGACTTCCCGGTCGTTCACCCCCTCTCCTTCCAGTCATGAAATGCCACCGGTGAACAGCTGACTTTACTACCTGTCTGACGTACCACCCAACACCACGTGACCATAGTAACCATAGCAACCCATCGAGCTGTCTAACCTGCCACCAACATGTAGTGTACATCAGTGTGGGGACAATGCATTACAAACATAATAATGTGTTCTCATTCCGCGCGCACACGCACGCACGCACACACGCACACACACAGTTTACAGTCTGCTTTCCACCATTGTTCCTTCACTGTCTGCCTCTAAATACAAACATACAGCAAGATTAAGGCTCCTTTGAAGTGAATTCTGCCACTGCTAGCCAGCCATGGTAGCAGATACAGAGAGACGTGCTCGCTCCGATGAGTAAATTCCAGCTATCCTCCCTCGACACTGTTTGACTTCTGCAAATTAAAACATGTGAAGGCTTTGGCTGCTCGTAATTAAGAGCTATCTAATGTGCTAACGTTTCTAAGTTGCAAGAGGGCAGAAAATCAATTATCATCCTCCCAGCCCTGCTAAAATACTGTAAAGTGTGACCTCTACTCAAGGTCTCCACGTCCACAACAACTCTGTTGATGACACACACACACACACACACACACACACACACACACACACACACACACACACAGCCTTGAGAATGGCCAGCAGTGAGACAACCTTAAAGAGCTTTCTTTTCCACAACATCTGTTTGTCCTCAAGTCACTTGCTCAGTCTCTTTTTCCCACACAGATATCATCTTTCAGACGAAGAGGACCAATCAATAGTCTGATGAAGTGTCATGATCAGGACTAATTAACACTAATTAACAACTATCTGTAGCCCTGTAGGGTCACAGTCTGCCTCCTGGAACCTACTATCAGCACATAGCTTGGGGGTGGGGAGGAGGTCAGCCAGCCAAACAGACTGGCTGGCAGGCTTCCCTGATTCACTATTGAAAGGCTTAGACCCCGCGTCAATACAGACATTAGAATGTAAAAAGGATTAGTCCAGGCTAGAGTGGGTCTCAATGGATGGCGCAGTGAAAAGCCCTGCGAGCTAAGAGGGTATTAAGTCGATGGGATCACTACCCACTTTTAGTGAACCACTGTGTGAGGCCACTCTGAGATCGGAGGACACAGAAAAAAGACGTCCTTGTACGCAGGCTGATGTGGGCACATTAGGAATGCCTTGTTGCCACTAACGTGGACATTTAAGGCAGCAGTCTGGCCAAGATGAAGTGCACCTCACAACGTTTTCGTTAAATATTCTCTGCCCAGAGCTGCATGAAGGAGGCTGTATACGCTCTCGCACACACACATGCACGAACGAATGTGTGTGTGTGTGTTCTCCATCCTGAATTTGTCTTATGTCTTTTTTCAAGACATACATGAACAGATGTAGTACAGGCGGAACACCTCCTATTGTGGTAAGTGTGCAGATGTCAACAGAAAATATACAAAATGATCTACATGAGGATATGATATGGAAATGGATATTTTCTTCACTCCTGTCACGTTCCTGCCACGTGCTGCAGAGCAAAATCTTCAAAGTCCAAACACACACACACACACACACACACACGCCCCTATGGGCCTGTCGTCTCCATCATTTCTCCCTCAACGTGGAGGAGAGCGCAAAGGAAATAGAAAAGACGATTCTTCACAGCAGCTCAGAAGTAGGCCAAGAGAAGTCACTCTGGGGAAACGTAGGGATGGGGGGGTGCTCGTTGTCAACATGCACGACGTCTGAGAACCGAGCGTTCAGATGAGGTCGTTGATGATGACAGAGTGAGGCCTATTTTATTTTGCCACCGTTTTTTGCAATAAATATTGAACAGCAAGGCAATGTTTTCCCCGGTGCAAGTGCTCATTAACTAATATGTCCCCTTTTTTAAATTCCATTTGATAGCATACCTCCTGCTGAGCTTTCAAGCCGCTAGCCTCTGGAACACGAGTGAGAGATGATGGTGCAGGCTTTAGTTCCGACGCTACTATTGGTCCGACAGTCATTAGACTGACAACCTACCTCAAACCCTAACCTAACCCTAACCGCATGCACGGGAGCAGCACCCCAGCACCACCAGTGGGCTCTGCTGTTAGTTCTGTTCCCCATGGGGGGGTTGTTATCCATCTCCCTGCTCTTAATGCTTAATTATGACTGTCTAATTGTGCTGAGCAGGGAGAAAAATGTAGCAGAGCCGTACGCCAAGATTAAATATTAAATATTATCCACACTTGAATTCTAATGCATTTTGGTTAAATCAATGTGTGAATTATCTGACTGAACTGCTTCTTGACAATGTGTTACAGACCAACAACTATAAAAAATCTCTCTTTTGGAATATATATATATATATGTATTTTTTTTTCTTTTCTTATCAGTAGTACAAAATGAGTAATAAGAAGGAATGCCCCTCTCCCCCAATAAGACTGATCCACCACATACGGACAATGGACCACACTCACCGGCAGCGCAGTCCTCCTCGTCTGACCCGTTCTCGCAGTCCTTCTCTCCATCACATCTCCATGATAACGACACACACTTGTTGGTGGCGCCCCCACAGTCGAATTTCTCCGGAGGACACGTCTGTTTGCCTGTGGGGGGCACACACGAAGGAGAACATAATGATCTCTGTGGTGGCCTCATAAACACAGCAACCACCAACCTAAGAATGCTGCACTGATTATAAATAATTGATAATCGATAATGTAATAAAATAATTACATTTGGATGAGGAAACTGGGTACTGATGTACCCAGTTAAATGGGGGAGGGGGTATGTCCCCATCTACTTTTGAGAAGAAAAAATACGAAATTCCGATGATGACCAGAATCACAGATGTCATGGAACGTTACCTACTCCTAAATCTCCATCTACTTTCTGTAAGTAAACTTAAAAGTAAATAAAACCAGTGTTGACTAATCACAAGTCGCTCTTATTTTGAATTCGGCTCGTTTTAGAAAAAATCTGATTTCTGTTGGAACCAAGCCACCGGTCCAAACCCAAAGTAAACGAGAACTCATACTTTGGAGCTTTCTCTTTGAACCTCTGCAGCAGTTGGTAATATAGCAAAATTAGCTGAAAATCTGATCAGATCAAAATTGTCCTCTGCACCCCTTAGAGGATTAAGTGGAATAATCGATAGTCGTGTCAATAGTGAATTTGTTAATGTAAAAATAGAAGTAATCAATAGAATAATCCCTAAGAAAATAACCAATAGCTGCAGCCCTAGACAACAACTCCATTACTCAATCAATCCGGCAGCTGTCACAGGTGTATAGCCCAAAATATACCCCCCATACTAAACCCTGGGTTAAAGTGGGGTGCTATTCGGTTATACTGTACAGTATATATCCCAGCAGACAACTAAACCCTGGGTTAAAGTGGGGTGCTATCCGGTTTTATATATCCCATTTCCAACAATTAAAATCCACAATAGATCACCGAGCAAAAGAACAACCCAGGCTCCTCCTCCTCCTCCGGTCAATATGCTGTAGTTGGCACAAGGCAAGTTTGATCCAGATTAGTCTGGGTTTAGTGGTGATTGTGAACATGCTGCCCATAATTATGCATCTCGGCTTACAGGCCAGTAAAAACAACATACATGTAACTAAATCAATGGGTCAGTGTGATGGACAAGTCATTCATCTTTGTCTCTGCATGTTAATGTTTTAACCCTAACCCTAACTGCTATGTTCAGGTGAGAACTCTGGATTGACACTATTACATTCTGACAAGCGATGGAATAACAGAGGCTAATTTGTGGCACGACGGCTGACAGCAAACCTTGCTAATGAATATCATTTACGAGGTTATTGTCATTAAGGGGCCCGAATGAATCTCTGGCACAATCGCTGCCAACTTTAGGTACAATTAGCTTTGTGCACCAGAAGGAGAGATGTTCTGCTCAAACATCTAGTCTAGGGTAAATAAAAACACAGCTGCATGTATGCCAAAAAAAGAGATAATTAAAAACAACTGTACTTATATTAAATGTGTATCCCTTTTAGTATAACAATTTAGTCACACATTGTTGTTGTTTTTGTAGCGTGTCCCCTGGAACTGTGTAGTGCAGTGTGTATAGTGCAGCAGAAAGAAACCTACAATTACAATCATCTCGCTAGGGAAATGTAACTTCTTGCAGGGGCAGCAACACAAGACAGTAGATAGCCACATTTATGAAATGGCGGCCTCAGACAAAGCCATGAATAAGAATCAACATACAGCGGCTTGACAGTGCGACCTTCAATCCTCGCCCCCAGGCATGCACGGACGTCATGTCTGAGTGTCTCGGTGTTCTGGAGGTGTGATAGAGGTGTGATGGAGGAGGGAGGAGAGCAGGGAGGAAAGGGTGGAGAAAAAGGCAAGCCATTGCCTGACAGCTGTTTTCGACTATGAAGGGTAATCCAGAACCTTCCAGAACCTAAAGCATTCCAAAACCCATTAAGTTCTGTGATATTTTTTTTGTTTACGTTTCCATTATAATCAGAACCACCCCTGAAGGGGAGGTACATCACACAAAGAACCGCTCTGAGTTCCATTATAATCAGAACCACCCCTGAAGGGGAGGTACATCACACAAAGAACCGCTCTGAGTTCCATTATAATCAGAACCACCCCTGAAGGGGAGGTACATCACACAAAGAACCGCTCTGAGTTCCATTATAATCAGAACCACCCCTGAAGGGGAGGTACATCACACAAAGAACCGCTCTGAGTTCCAATCTACCGAGGTGCATCCAGCTTTGTCAAGTGTCTACACGAACACAATTGACCTGTGTTTACTTTGGGGGAAGGAAGCCGGGCGGGTGATAATTGACCTGTGTTTGGGGGAAGGAAGCCGGGCGGGTGATAATTGTCATTGCACGTAATCCTACGGGTTGGGGCGGCACCTGTCAGCATGGAGTGTTGGGCGGGAGGACATTCGTAGGTGAATCAGTAGGATACAACTAAGGAGGAGAAAAAGAGGTCAAAAGCAATAATTATCTGCTGTCAAAGATGTACAAGCTCACAATATGTCGTGAATCAGCGTGTTGTGAGCTTGTACTGTAGATCGGCTATTTTTGTGTTATCTTTAAAATATTTGAAAAATGTCAGGTTCCAGTGTCATCACCTCAGTTTGACCAATCCAGATCAAGAATACCGCTTGCTCTTCCCATGGGTTCCCAGAACTCTACTAGCTCCTAGGGTTGGGTGACGATACGAATACATCGTCAATCGCGAATATACAAATCCAATCGCCGAATATTTTTATTAGGCGATTTCTCGGGACGATTTAGCCCAATTAACCTGTAAAGTGTGAGCAATCATGTGAATCAATTTGGCCCAGCAAAGTAGTAACAGCGGCCGGGTGGAAATCACCTCCTCCGTTATAATGTATGCTCCAACAGTCCCCGCACTCAGCAGCATCGGGCACCGGAGCACGGCACTTACGGCAGCCGCCAGCCAAAGTAAAGGCTGGGAGCCTGGGAGCTGAGGGAGGCTGTAGCCTACATGTTGTTTAAGCTCCGGAGTCCAGACCCATGCAGTTTAATAATATACAGTCACAACAGAATGCACACTGCTGTCTCGTGTCTCATCAAAATCCCAATGCCTCACCCGTGAAGTCGGGGGGGGGAAATAAAAAAACTGTCTACTAGTGTTAGTGTATAGGCTCGGGGATCATAATAGCGCTTAGCTTAGCATTAGCTTAGCGTGTAGCCCCTACTGGTGCTGCAACCCACTGATTGAACTTCATATCCGCCTGTAATCTAAGATATTTTTATTGACAACGTGAACGAACACCGACACCAGCGCTGCAAAAATAGACAGATCTACAAGCTCTCAACGCGTAGCGAACGGCACTGCAAAAACAGGCAGGACGCGATGCCTTGAGAGCTTGTAGATCAGCAGCAGCCCGGCCGCAGCAGCTTGTGGGCTCCGCTGCTCTGCTCCGAGCCTCCGACTGACCGGTGCGAGGAGGCAAGGGAGCAAGTTACCCTGGCAGTGGCTGCGCAGCTGTGCTGCAGAAACAAACTGATCTACAAGCTCTCAATGCCTAGCGAACAGAGCTGCAAAAACAGGCAGGACGCGGCGCCTTGAGAGCTTGTAGATCTGTCTTTTTTGCGACCTGCAGTGAGCTGTTCTCACTTTACTTTTATGACACGAATACATCGTTAATCGGCGAATATTTGTCAGACGATGGGCGGTTGAAAACATTTGGCATATCGCCCAACCTTACTAGCTCCTGAGCATGTCCCAAATTACAGTAAGTTTCAAGAACCGTATATGAAACCGAGCCAAAGAGTATTGAAATTAATCCTGAACCTGCGAAACACGATACATGGCATGATTTGCCTACTTCTTGTTGTCGAAAAGAGCCAAGACAGAGCTGCAAGGAGCGCTGATGCAGCCAGGTCCTGACCCTGAGACCGGAATACCACAAAGCACTGCATTGCAGCGCTGCATGGATGATTCTACCACTCAGGGACCAACATACTGCTTGCTGACATTCAAAGATGAATTTCTGCTTATCGAGTGAAAACATCTACCCATCTGATATTATGCCAGAGGCTTACGAATGACAGTTCTGGTCAAAGCACAATTTGTATAAAAATGTAATGTTGACAACAATTGGAGACAAAACAAGTATAGTAGATTAAATGAAGCGAGTAGAAAAGGCAGATGGGCAGAGGCAGCACAGGCACACATAAAAACGCCACTAAACCAAGAGAGAACAGGGGGACATGAAGGCAGAAGATGAAAGAGGTGAGGAAAATGAAACTATTCAACAATGAAAAAGAGAATAACGCCAAATGCAATTAAGCTGATTTATTGGTCCAAAGTTATGTTGTATTAAATGGAAAAAATAAGTGTGTGTGTGTGTGTGTGTGTGTGTGTGTGTGTGTGTGTGTGTGTGTGTGTGTGTGTGTGTGTGTGTGCGTGCGCACGCGCGCACGCGCATGTGTGCGTGCGCGTGCGAGAGAGTAATGCTAAGAGCAACATAAAAATCCTACATAAAACTACTGAACATATCAGCTTCAAATCAGTTCTTGTCGACAAGAGAGACAGCGAATGATAGATGAAAAGCATCTCCTGAATGACCTTTTTGACTCAAATGCTTAAGACAAAACAAAGCTGCCTATAACAGCAGAAAGAACAGGGAGGACGAAGACTGGAGGAGAATTACAAACCACCATGCAGGGAAAAGAGAGCTGTCACATCCTTTAATCGGATGGCTTTTTGATGAAGCATGCGCTTAATCCACACTCATCCTCGCCGTCACGAACGAGAGATCCAAATATCAGTCGTGTGCCAACCTACTTCACAGCTACACTAGGCATTTATTGACTCGTCTAGCATTTTTTAATTATTTTCATTTGGAACGAATAAGTGACTAATGGGTTTTTGCTTGAAGACAAAGGCAATATAATAAAAGCCAATTACTTGTCTAGACAAACTGATGGAGTGAGCCTGTGTTGGTCATATAGGCGGGTTTAAAAAACCCATATTGTCTTGTCTATCTTGTCTTTGGCAGGAGTCCTGTTCTGGAATTCATCATCGTCAGTTACAACAGCCAAGTCAGTGCTCACCTCAACTTGACAAGGTCTCATCACTGTAGCTTTCTTTTTTGCTGTTGCACTTTGTCACTGCCACCCACCACAATGCCACCCATGGTTTATTGCATGAACCATGAACCATGAACTATGAAGCTATGAACTAGCAAAAATTGCATGTACATTTGCCTAAAACATGGATTACAGGATGTTGGTAAACTGCTAAACAGAGAGTTCCTACTATACATAATAAGCGTCTTTGGGTACTTGATATTATCATCATTATTATACACTGTGGAGCTGAAAAATTATATTAGTTGCAATCTTGTATGATGAGACACAAACATAGAACGGATGGTTCGTTGACCGTGAAATGGTGTCATTGTCACAATTTCACACTAACTTAACATGACGTTAAGATCTTTTTATCTATTCATTTATACAAAGACAAAGATACACAGGCACAAATAAAATGGGACCAACATTTGTGAGAGCTGAAAAAGGTGATTGAATGACCTATTTCCCAGAGTGATTTACAGTACGCAAGAAGAACACATGGTATTACATCAAATGGAGTTGGTACTGTACAACGTATGTTCAGGAGGAAGACCACGCTTTCAAGATAAGATCGTTGGTTCCCTCTGCCACCCATTCCATGCTAATTCCATTCCTAGGCCTGCCTCAAGTATCGAGCTCAATCAACTTCTCCACAGCTTCAGTTAACTCCACCATTTACCTGCCATGGTTACTGATCTCAGCTCCACCCTCGCCACTCGCCGAGGCCTCGCTGCCATGGCAACTGTCAAGCTCTCCGCCCTATCACCGCCCTCGCTACATCAAGGGAAGAGTATATATGCCAGTCTGTTTCACCTGCCACTCGTGCATCGTATCTCGTACCCCTCCCTCCCTCCCATTTCTCATACTAACTCTCGTTCTCCAGTTTCAGGTTCCAGATGAGGGCCTCGGATTGGATGCGCGTCCTCATTCGAACAGAAGGACACCCCGCTACTCAGACCCCAGGCCAAACACTCAGGGTATCCTACCCCCCTGGAGCCTGCCCTTCATCCTACCCCCCCCAGGGCTTCGACCTTCATCCTTCACCTATCCCCCCAGGGGCCTAGTCTTCACCTTCATCCTCCCCCCTCACTCCCTCCAGGTCTCATCCTCACTCCCCCACCCCACCTACCCCTCCTCACTCATTCATCCGGCCCCTCGGATCCTCCCACTCATCCTCACCCCCCTTCCCGTGCCTTCATCCTCATCCCCTTCCCCTCATACCATTCATGCAGTCTAATGCCATTTATATGCATCTTCTATCATTCCTTCTCATGTTCCACTTCTCTTCTAAATAAATGCTGAACCATGTTAAACGATGTTTGATTGAATGTGTGGTCTGTACTAGTGAAATACATGAAGATAGTCATCAAGGATCATAAGCAAGCTAAGGAGCTAACATATCCGACTAAGAGTAGAATATCTGTACAATAAAACGATATGACTTGAGTATACACTATAGAGTGCTATGTCTACATAAAATGCTATCTAAGTTACATAAATTTAGCCTTTGCCTACGCCTGTAAGGTCGTCAAGGCTAGTGCAAGTGCTACGGGCTAAGAGATAGAGTCTGAAGAGGAGAGTTTTCAGACTACGGCAGAAGATTGGGAGTGAGTTTGCAGTTCTGATTGCAATAGGAAGGGAGAAGAGTCTGGCACATGTGGAGCGTTGTCCCGGGTGTTAAAGGTTCTGCCAGCCTCCAAGATATGGGGGTGCCATACCTTTGGTTGCTTTGTAGGTAGGGATGCTCCGATCACGTTTTTGGGGGCCGATCCCGATCACCGATCTTTTTTTTTAAAGATCGGCCGATTACGATCCCGATCTTTTTTAATATATATATATATATATATTATTATTTTTACTTCGGTCATTTTCCGCTAACCTGAGCAGGGCTCCCTAGCCTGCTGGAGGGGCTCCCATCATCCCATGCACCCACGAGAGAAAAAAAAAGGAAAATAAATACAGCCTTGAGCCTACCAAATATGTTGTGGTCTTGTGGAGCTGCTTGATCACCTCCTCCTCCTCCTTTCCCCAAATTGCCAATCCCAATAAATCCAGCATATCATACCTTCCTGAAAAAAGCTATTCAGGTCCTGTGGGTGCAACGTCACTGAAAACTTTCATAATAGCAATTAAATTAATTTACTCACGAGTGCTGAAATCGTGAAATGGAGGATGTAAGAACACACTTTTGTTGCATTAGAGCAGGGTAAATATGAAGTTTTGCGCCACGGTCTTGTGTTTATATTCCTTGTACATAGGCTGTATGTTATCGTAACAACACACGTTGTGTGTCTGCGTGAGGGGGCCTTCCTGAGCAAGGGGGCTTCTGACGGCGTCGCTTACTCGCCTCCCCTCTGTCAGAGGAGGAAGCGACGCGCAGCCGTCGGGAACCCCCCCAAACCGACTGCCCCCCCGCCCTCCCGAAAACTAGCTGCTACAGAAACTCACTGCCACTGCAGGCAACATGCACATTTCTAAGAAAGTTGTATCAGGGCACACTACTTGTCTAACAATTTGGATTATAGTTACCGGTAGCTCCCTTTGCTGCTGGTCAATGAGAAAAAAGGTAACGACTGGACTGGAGCTGAGGAGCTCTCTCTTTCTCTCCGTCTCCCTCCCTCGCTGGGGTGAAGACGTGCATGCTCTTTCTCGCTCTCTCTCTCTCTCTTTTCTCTCTCTCTCCCCCCTCCCTCCCTGGGGTGTGTGTGGGGGGGGGGGGGGATTCGTTGCGCTGCCAGTTCTACACTTCTCCAAAAGCGGTGCAGAACCGAGAAAGTGACACATTATTTTTGGATGTAAACGGCGCAGCTTTTTGCTTTGGAGATCGGTTTCGCGGATCGGTGGATTTTGCACGGCCGATCCGATCCGATCGATCGGTGATCGGCCGGCCACCGATCGATCGGAGCATCCCTATTTGTAGGCCAGCATCAGCGATTTGTACTCTGTGCGGGCAGCAACCTGGGGGCCAATGGAGGGAGCGGAGAAGGGGGGATCGAGATATCAATTGGTGAAATAGAGTACAGTACTGTATATACATTTTGAGAACTGCCAACCCATGCAGTCCTCTTCTGCCAGGCCATTGTACACTGAAACTTGCACTTGTCTGACAAGATGGATAAGACGGCCAAAATCGTCCAAAATCGTCTGCAAGCACTTCAGGAGACTGCCATTACTAGACTAGCCTATACGCTAGCCTAGATCACTACTCATCGTGCATCTACAGTATAGTGATCTCATTTGTGCAAATTGTGCATCTGTGTGTGTGTCAAAACTTTGGTGTACTGTGCATGCTTGTTCATTTGAATATTAGTCTGATGTTGAACGGCGGGGGTTAGATAATCTGGACTCTCTACCCCCGAGCTGAAACGACACAAAGCGCTCTGCTAACATGAGTCACAAGCAGATTTACGGCTTCATTAGGCCAGGCTAGCATGGCCCTGTCCCTCTCCCTGAATTATGGATCAGGTGCAGCAGACACACGGGACAGGAAAACGTTATCAGCAAAGTACATTAGCATCAGTGCTGTACTACCAGGGTTTGTGCAGTATAAGCTAAGCTACATTTCTTTTCCTAGATACCTAGATTGACTGCAATATGAAAGAGTACATTTCACAGTCTCTGGGTAGACACTAGACACATCTATATTCATGAAAATCAGCCTACATTACAGAGTAAAGTCACAAACATGCAGTTCGATGACAAATGTGCAGTACAAACATCTTTAGAAAGCGAATATTCCCTGCTATTAAGCCAGTAAATCGCAGGTGAGGCCCTGTCACTCATTCTCCAAAATAGAATAGAAACAAGAATTCTGCGGACCCCCACACAGAATACAGCGGACCCCTGCAGAGGTCAGCGCGGGGGTCCGCAGTAGCCTGCAATGCGTGTCGTCATGCCGTTCACGTTGTTGCGTGTGGTTTATTTTCCACATGGATAGTACCGGTATTATGTTTTGACTCTTCTTCATGGCGTGCAGACTATGGGATGTTATAGGTTGTTGCTGGAGACAAGGCAGCCAATCAGCAATCAGAAGTACTCGTCAGTATGATTGGCAGTGTTGCAAACTGTCATGACAGAAATAAGCTAACCAACCTCCAAAAACCAGCCAAGCAACTGTGAGGAAAAAAACTATTCAAGTTCACTCATCAGTAGGACTACCGGTGTCGGTCTGATTTTCAGATTTCCATCAAGGCACCTTGCACGAAATAATTATGTGCTTGTTCAATGGAGGCCAAGATAAGAAGCAACACAGATCAAAACAAATAGTTTCCCAAAAACACTACTAAGGATTTTTATCATAGCAGAGTAAAAGGTTAATTAAAAAAAAATGAATTGAAAGCAAGGACCGCTTAATGATTTTGCCTCCAATTCTTTCAATTTAGATTTTCACGAAATTAATTAGTCAAATCACTCTGCAACACTCTGCAACCTATTGCAGGCTGAAAGATAATACATGAAGTACATACTGTACTGTACTTTTCCATGAGATATTAGCACAAAGGTAGGATGAGAGCATACCAATAATTGCTTTGTGAATGTGTAAAATATGTAAATGTCTAAAACACAAGTATATAACCAACAGCAGTGAGCGAGGCTTTTCATTTTGTAGGAAGGAATTTCAGGGAAGCATGGTAAGCTACCATATCCGAGCACAGGTATGCATACAAAATATCACCACAATCCAACACAAGTAAAAATGAATAGAAATAAATAGAAATAGAATAGAAATAAATTAAAAACTCCATATATGGTCAAGCCTCGTGACACGTCATGTCACCATATATGGCCATCTCCATATATGAAGATCACGACACTGACCTCATCTAACTCTTAATAACCATATGGAGAAGACTGAATCATCACCTAGATATGCATATATGGAGCCGGCCAGCAACTCTACATCTGAGCTCAAACCTCCATATATGGAGCTGACTTGTTCTGACATTCCATATGTTGATTTATGATGATCAAACCCTGTGCACTCAAGACACTCTCCATATACGGCCAGTACATAATTAATTCCATATGTTGATGACGTCTGATGTCACCCATGGGTGGATGCGTGCACGCGACACTATGTGCATGGACAGAGAGAACACAATTGTCTCAAACACAAAAGTCATTTGTCACAACAGTGACAACAGTTTGTGGCTTTTTCTTTTGAAGAGATGCATGTTCCTATACTTAAAAAGGACATGAAAAAACCCTGTTTTTCACTTCAGGTTAAAAACTACAGCGAGGCTTTAAGGTGAATAAGCATTTTTCAGGGGAAGAAGAGGAAGTGAAGTGAGTTTCCCGACTTCCCTTCCATCTGCTGGATCCCAGGGAGCTATTTCAAAGTACAGGCAGAAAAATGCCTTGCAAAAAAGTAAGCTGAACTCAGCAATTTCCTGCCCCAGCACCGACTGGCTGATGGCTCCTGCACAGAAAAAATGCCATTGCTCACAACAACCATACAGAGAGCCACCGTACAGCAAGCTGTGCTAGCCAAATGACTCTCTGATTACACATTAGTGTAGCACTGTTTCTTCGCAAAGAGTCGCTCATTTTTCAGTGCCTGCGACTAACCCACACAGCAAGAAAACGGTAGCCAAAATGTGTTATAATTTTTTAATATGCCAGTGTAGCTCTACTCCAGCATGTAATTGGGACCATGCTCGCTCAACAATAATGATTCTGGCATACGTCTCATTTGAGCTGGGTCCAGAATATCTGAGTGTTTCTTGCAGGCATGTGCATGGGACAGGGCAAATAGCAGTGCGAGAAAGCCAAAGATGTCAGTGAAATAAAATGAACAGAATGTGCAGCTTGTGCGCGAGAGAGAAACTCAGTGTCCCTTGACAGATGTAATAAGATGTGCTGTGCCCTATGTTAACGCTCCATAATGCATTGCGGTGCAGGGTCCCGTGCCAAAAGCAGCCGATCGACAAGCTCACAACGTGACACACTGCGATGTATATTGGCTAATTTTGGTGAGAGACACTATCGTACAATAAGTGTAAATATGGCTGTAAACTAGAGGAAATGCCCTTTGCAGTGTGTCATACTCATAACCAGCCAGCTCTCCTCTTCACTCTTCCCATATGCCAAACACATTGTGGCAGTGAAGAGACCATTTTTAGCAACAACAAGAATAACCAGAATAAAGTGAATAACCATCACTGTGGTACTGTAAGCATGGGTACAGGAGAGGCAGGTAAACAGTGAGGATAGATGCCAAGGTGTTTCAACTGATTTGTGAGCAACTCATGGAGCCGGAGGGAAGCCTCAGGTCTTAGGAGGAGCTTAGAGTTGGTCGGCTTTTGCCAACTTGCCTCAAAAAGGAGGGGGAACACACACCGTGCATGGCATGCATGCACATACTGATCAGTAGCGTTATGTCCCAAACAAAACCTTTATAGAACGCTAGTAATATTCACTTTACAGTAAAGTTTACACTATTTTCCAACATAGAACTTGGGTGATTGGCAACAACACGAATAACAATTTTGACAATCGCATCGCAGTCACAGCCGTGCTGCTGATGACTTGTGATGATTCCCTCCTGCAGCGTTGTCATGGCAGCCGAAAACCAGCACTCATTTCAGTGAAGCGCTATATGTGATTGCATGTGTGCCTTTGTTAAGGGTTATACTTATAATTATTATAATAGAGATACAGTTAGCATTTCAGGGTTACATTTTCTCAATTAAAAGATCAAAAGGTTAATGTCCGCATCTTAACCCATTTTGACCTGAGATCAGATTCAAAAAATGTTTTTCAAAAATAGCAGACCTACAAGCTCGTAGCTGTAGATCTGCTATTTTTCAATAGCTAAAGCATAGCATAATGCTAACACCAAAAGGGGTTCCCGCCCAAATTGGGTTAAAGCAGCTCATGAAACACAAGACTTTGGACCGGTGTAATTGACATCTTGCAGAGACTCGTGACGGCGCAGCCTGCAATCTCACCCTGCCTCATTTAGCAGGCAGGCAGCTGGCACAACACAGGCACTGGGCCACCGCTCACTCACTCACTCAGTCACTCACAAACAGAATGCAAAGTAATTAAGAAGCATGATCGCTCAACATGGTGGAGAGAGCAGAGCGGC
The DNA here is from genome assembly GCF_964188405.1 of Protomyctophum parallelum. Classification (NCBI taxonomy): domain Eukaryota; kingdom Metazoa; phylum Chordata; class Actinopteri; order Myctophiformes; family Myctophidae; genus Protomyctophum; species Protomyctophum parallelum. Next base: position 21,930,411 of record NC_139709.1, read on the forward strand.
TTCCGCTGAGCAACGTACGGTACCGCCTGGAGAACACAGTGCAATTATCTGCATCCTCCACTCACTTTCTCCATCATTTCCATGTGACTGGCTGTGACACACTTGGGTCCCGGCTCTCGCGCAGCACAGTGACAACAGGCCCGTATCTCAATGATAATGCCTGGAACCTCGTCGTCATTTTAGTGTATGAATGGTGGAAAGGGGCGCAGAGGTGGTTGAAACTAAGTCAGTGGAAACTGGCACAATAATCTTATGAATTCATTTCTTTCATTTTTGTAACCCATTTTCACCCGGTGCCAAAACCTAGGGTAACTATGGGCACTGATGACGTGGAGGAGAGAACACGTAATTTAAATGATGGGCTTATTGCTGGCTAAAGCCCGAGGCCCTAGTTCTGGACCGACCCAAATGGAGAAGATTGGTGAAGCTGATTGGTGGCGTCACCCCCACCACCGAGCAAGAGACCTGATGATGATGATGATATATTCTTTTAGTTTTTTCCTTTCCAATTGGCCCTCGTGTAGGTCCCCCTTGGGACCACCATTCGAAAATCTGTGCCCCATCATGGTGGATATGTGCTTGTAAAACGGGGACTTTTTTTACCCCCTGCCAAGTGGAATATCTGTTGTCAGCTGAAAGATGCTTAGGAGGGGTGAAATATTCAGAAGGCTCAGGTTTACTTACACAGTAAAATCCTCAGTGTTCATTTAGCAGGGCTCCATCTTGTGCCACCCTTATCCTTATCCCTAAAACGTTTTTGAAAAACATTTTAAAATAGTTCAACTAGCCGATCTACTGTACATTGAGACATTGTGAGCTTGTAGATCGGCTATTTGAACTATTTTAAAAGGGGTTTTTTTTAAAGCGCAAATAACATGCATTTTAAAACTGCTTTTAATGTTTAATATCATATTGTCTATGTCCCTCAAAGTTATTTCTAATGGTTTGAGCCTCAATCACCACTCTGATATAACCAGTCCTTGTCATTTCTTTCTGGACTTTGAAAGCAGTTTTAGCTGCAGTACCACAATGTCCTGAGGTGGTGGGGGTGCTGATACGCAGATTATTTAATATTTCAGTCATTATAATACTGAGGCTAGATAAAACCAGGCTTGTTTCCATTCCATGCCAGCTTGGAAAATCAACAATGGTGGACATTGTAAACAAAGTGGAAATGCAAATTTGGAACTGAAGACTGAAGAAGAGGAGGAATTATACAAAGTAGGGTGACATTGATGACATCACGATGAGACCAAAATCAGTTGAGCTGTTCCTGAGAGCAATTTCCATTAAAGCACTTACATGATATGAAAGCCTGATTGTACAAAATTGGTTATTTGTGGGGATAGAAAACACATATGGGAGCCCCAAAAACACAAAATAAATGGAAAAAGTTGAATTTTATGTTATAGGTCCTTTAAATAGTAAAAAATGGCAAATTAGTTTGGGGATAAGGGTTAAGGAGTGGCGCAAGATATAGCCCTCAGTGTGCAAATGTAACCAAATGGACCTACAACGGGTCCTTTTGGTTACATTATTGCACTCTCTGAGTTACAAATGGATAAATGAACAGTGTGCAAGGCTCCATATTTATTTGTCAAAGTGAAAACCAAAGTCAAATACACAGATATGCCTTTGACACCGCAAAGGATTAGGACAAATCCCAACTTATATTTTTTGCTGTTGCCATTCAGAAACATATCACATTTAAAAACACCACCTGAATACATTAGGGATTTCCATATAAATGACTTTCTTCTCAGCCCCAATCTCTATCTTTGCATTCGGCGACCAAGTGAATGAATCCCTCGTTCATTTATGTTTAATTGGATTTCCAATGCAAACTTGTTACCCTCCAGAGGTCTCTTTGTGCCTCTCCCGTCCTCACACCAGACTTTCCGGGGGTGACATTAGCGGCTATTACAATATTCATCAGGGTCTAGCTGTATGGCCCACAAAACCAAATAAAGAGCTCCAAAACTCCAACGAACAGGCTTACAAAGACACAGCTGGCTTTCCCCAATTAATTTTCTGCTCCGTTTCTCATGACTTATTTCCGTCCCACTGACTCCCACACTTGCTTCAACAATGGCTTTAAAGATCAAAAGCTGAAATTGGCGGATGGGATCAAGTAACATTTCAAGAATTGCTAGGTAATCTCACCGACATCATCCTGTCCTACGTCTGACATTATGACGGGGCATTTTAGCCTACCCAAAGGAGTAGATGCACCTTAATGCCTGATTTATGGGGAAAAAGCTCACAACGTGTAGCAGCATGCCGTTGTACCCGATGTACAAGCATTGAAATTGTAAATGGATTGATTTTTGGTCTGCAAAAAAGTATAAATCACCTTCAACTCTCTAAAAGTCACTAGGTTGCACTACTGGTCTCGCCTGGCCACACCATAATCATGATAGTAAATGTGTGTTGTGTGGCCTGGTGAGGTCAGCAGTGCAACCCAGGAGAAGTTTCAAACTCCTATGCCGTGAAACACTATTTAGTTGTTAGGATGTATAGTTCCACTTTAAGGCTTCAGAGCTACGCTAATACTCCATCAAGTATTTCAATATGAGCTATACATTTTCATGAAATTTTAAATTCTGTATTGAAAGATCTCAGGTGTACCTGAGATAATGGACAATACAGAGACATACCAACACTTGGTCCATGAATGTTGCAGCATCACTACACTAATGGTGTCTGTCTCTGCTCAACTCTCACACTGCAAGGGGTCTGTACTCACTCACACAAGGGAAGGAGAAAGCAACAAGCAAGCATGGCAGGGACTCCAGGGGGGGGAGGAAAACCAATAACGGCCTCCCTGGGCCTTAGTCCATGGTGAAAATGCCAACGTGCCTTAAGCCCACACCAGGGATTGTGTGTGGGTCAAAAAGAGTGACACAGGCTAGAAGAGGCAGGCAGTGCAGGCAGGCCTGCCTGCCTTATGCCTTACAGCTCGGCAGCAGTAATCACAATCCTTCCTTCCTTCAGTCTACGCCATCAAACACAATGGAGGTAGTGGGGTGTGCGAGCAGAGTACCAGCGGGGAAGGAGGGAGAGGCGAGGCGGCTGGCTGAGCCGCGTTGCCTGAATGGAGGCAGCAAGTCAAATTACAGACCTGTCTTGTGTACCGGGCTTCCCGAGGAGACAAATTACACCCTATCTAGCTCGACTGAGAGGAGCATGGTGCTGCGTATTCACCTACGGCATGAAACCGGCAGAGATTATTAGCCAGCATGGCTTTCATCCTGACAGTGCTGAGGCTGTAACTGAATACAGAGTGATATTCAAAGGCAACTACAACTACATCCTCTGTCCTATTATCTGACATAATTAATTAAGAAACTGCATTGGCAATGAGAGGTTACAGGGTCACTGAATTAAATCATGCAGTAATAATGACAATGAGTAATAAGTGACGCGATCAGATGAAATTGTGATGCGTATGCGCATTTGACGCACGTGCATGAGTGGTGTGGTTTGGGGGTACTTACTGCAGGTGGCCTCTGCCTCGTCGGAGCCGTCTGGACATTCTGGTTCTCCGTCACAACGCCAACGGCCAGGGACACACTGCCCGTTTAAGCAGGCAAACTCTGCTGGTGCGCAGGTTTTCCTGGCTGCTCAGAGAGAGTGGGAGAGAGAGAGAGAGGGAGAGAGAGAGAGAGAGAGAGATAAGCACATGGTCAATTGCTAAATCGGGTCTAATCGGTAGTGCAACAGGTCACATTATCTGAAGGCCAGCTGTATCATCCTGTTCGTCGGGGGGAGATCAAGCTCTTCGTGATTCCTCTGCAACGTTCTCAAGCGCTCTCTACCTCGGCATCCCTTAGAAGTATTCAGTCTCTCTTCCCCTATTGTCCTGATGAAGCAGTCTCTCTGTCTGTTATCCATCGTCTCACTATCAGCAACTTTATCGGATTGTGTGTGTGCGCGCCAGCGCTCTAGCCATTTGTTGTTGTATTATGTTTGAGTGGTCTTTTATATACAGTATATGTTTTGCACCCTCCCATAAATAAATGTTTACGTGCATTTGGGATGTACTCCACATTCATTGATGTTTTAACTTGCTGGCCTATTTGAGTAACCCCTCCACTATACACTTTTTAACACACACACACACCCCCCTTAAGTGACGCGTCTGCTATAGCTTGGCAACAGCGACGTAAACACACAGAGGTCAGAGTCGTTCAGTTACCTCAGAGCATTAACGCCAAACAGGACAAGCAGTACAGTAGTCTAATAAATCTCCTGCTCAAAAGCCTTTCAGCTGAACTGTCCAGCGATGTTAAACAGTAGCAGTAAGTTCCCATGCTGTCTCAGCCCTGGCTGCTAATACTGCATAGCATGTTACATTTAGCGTAATCAGTAACCACGCTGCTGTGTTCAGCACTCACTCCAGCCCAAATCTCTTACTTGCAAATGGAAGTAAGACTGGGGTGAAGCTGGGCAGTGAATGGTTAGGGACCATGATAGCTGACATAACACTCAAAATCAACACAGGCAGGCATATCATCATGAGGCATTCAGGTGTACAGGGATTAAAGCAAAAAAAAACACTGAAAACCTTTGTCCCAATCTGCAATTTGTAAAACCGTTTGAAAGGAGCCCTCCACACGTTTTCATAAACTATTAGCATAATATTTTCATATTATAACCTAAAACCTGATTTTGTGCTGATCTACATACAGCCAACCAGATTGTGGCTTTAAACCTTTGCTTTCATGAAAGATCTGCGCCATCAGGGTTTATGGAAGATGTTTCTGAAAACGTTCTATTGCTACTTTTAACAATTCAGAACGAAAATAACATCGCCTGGATGCAACTGGGACGTATCCTCAGTGATGTATCCCAAGGTCATTGAGAAAGCACTTTGGGTCAACTACTGTTGTTTTTAAATGTGCAATATAAATAAAATTGACTTGACTTGACTCTTAAATTAACAAATCTAAAATAGGACCTTTATAATCGCACAATGCAGTGAGTGCGACACAATGTGAGCTTGTAGATCAGCCATTTTCCGTGCACGATACCAGCACACAAACCAAGTATAAATCATCCTTTAGAGAAAGCTAAGAGTTAGCTAAGAGAACTTTATGACAGATTACTTTAATCCATGGGTGCAGTTTATTCTGTGATTGAGTGTATCCAACATTGCTGCCACACTATGAAACCTCTGAGGTTCTTGAGAGAGACACACTGCAGTCTGCAGGATTTTTTAATTGCCCCGCTTCCTGTCGTTTCCTCCCACGGAAACCTCAATGTCAAGCCAATAACAGGTCGTCAGGGCGGCTGGCGCTATCAAAAGCAATCACGGAATGTCTATTACCGTGCCTCTAATAGCTCAGGCATGTAGTTCAGCTGTAATTGTGTTAGCTGCCGATATGCGAGAGGCGAGACCAGCAACTCTTACTTCATTGCACTTCATAAAGCCACATTAGCAGTGCTCTGCTTCAAAACATAATGAATTGACCCCATTACACTACATTGTCAGACAAATACTTTCTCTCTCGCTCCCACTCACTCCACCCTTCCAAGCGTAGGTCTGTTTCTCTCTACAGTATCTCTGCTTCTTCCCCCATATTGTTAAAAAGGTTGACATCCCAGCAATAATAAACAAGGTTCAGATTATTGTTCTTGCAATGTCGCTTTAGACATGGGTTTACATTATGAGAAGTTTTTTGTTTAAAGGTGAGGACGATTATGGAAACAAAGACTGTGATATGCTTTTAAATCACAGTCTCACACCTCCCCTTAAGTGTGTAAACTCATTAGTGGTGTGTTCACAGTCAGCACCTCCCGTGAATACTGAACAACATGCTCGTGTGCAGACACAGATTTCTACCAGCGTGAGACGGTGAGACAATGGATGAAAGATAGAGAGTGAGAGAGTTACCCATACTGTATCAAACTTCTCAAGAAGAAATTGAATGAAGAGGGTTTGTTTGTCACTACAGGTAGTAGCAGTAATAACTAGAACTGCACTCTGTCAAGTGCGCACTAGTAGGCCATAAATGGCCAACTAGTGCGCAACCAGCGCGCGCAAGTACTTTTGACCGTTGTAGGTGTCATTATTTGTTACCTACCTACTTTATGCATATAAACACCTAGTATTATTAAGTATGGTTCAAGTTTCTATCTATATAAGAAATACAGTTTTATCGATGTAGATATATTCTGGATCCCTTTTTAGTTTTTTAAAGAAAAATAAATCATTGATATGTGAAAAAGGTATATAAATTGAATTAAAATATGTTATACAGTATAATTATTCTGTAAACGGTGGAATCTCAATATCTCTGTGAAGGAACGTTTGAAATGTCTAATTATTAGGTGTAACTATTTGCTACCCATCTACTTTATGCATGTAAACACCAAGTTTCTATCTTTATTTTCAAAGAAAAATAAATCATTGATATGTGATGAAAAAAAAGTATATAAACTGAATTAAAATATATTATACAGTATAATTATTGTATTACTTATTGTAAATTGTCAATTGTTTTAAATGTATTTCATGTTGGACTATAGTGATATTAATACTAAATCATGATCAGAGTAATGTGTCTCTAACTTCAATTTCTGTAATAATACTTTCACATTTGTTAAAATATACATGATCTAAAATACTTCCGTAATCTGTAGTTGGATTTGTATTTAATTGTTTGCACACTACACTAACGTTAACATTTATGGTTAACTTTTTGACACTTTCGTTACTTTTATACACCCCAGAAACATAATGTTGTATTACTTACGTCATCATTGAGAGCAGTTATACAATAGCAAATTGTGCCTGATCTGTCTGATATACTATATGGAGTATGTAGTTGTAAGTTGATTAGTGGTATACTGTCGTTACTTTGCGCCAAAAACGTGACAGATTACACAAATGACCATATTTCTTACGTCATTATTGAGAGCTAGTCATACATATACACACCACGTACTCTGGTCCCAGCAGATCAGGCACAATTTGCTATTATAATTTTTACTGATTATGTATGTAGTATACGTATGACTAGCTCTAAATGATGACGTAAGACATACGTATAAATATATATACTATAGAGTGTGTAGTTGTAAGTTGATTAGCGGCATACTGTGGTTACTTTGCGCCAAAAACCGTGACAGCCGTCCCGCCATTTGATGTTTATGCAAGAAAACAGCAAATCTGTGCCTGGTTTGCTGGGACCAGATTACACAAATGGCCATATTTCTTACGTCATCATTGAGAGCTAGTCATACATATACACACCACGTACTCTGGTCCCAGCAGATCAGGCACAATTTGCTATTTTATTTTTTTACTGATTATGTATGTAGTATACGTATGACTAGCTGTAAATGATGACGTAAGACATACGTATACATATACTATATAGAGTATGTAGTTGTAAGTTGATTAGCGGTATACTGTGGTTACTTTGCGCCAAAAACCGTGACAGCCGTTCCGCCATTTGATGTTTATGCAAGAAAACAGCAAATCTGTGCCTGGTTTGCTGGGACCAGATTACACAAATGACCATATTTCTTACGTCATCATTGAGAGCTAGTCATACATATACACACCACGTACTCTGGTCCCAGCAGATCAGGCACAAGTTGCTATTTTATTTTTACTGATTATGTATATAGTATACGTATGACTAGCTCTCAATGATGACGTAAGACATACGTATACATATACGTATACATATAGAGTATGTAGTTGTAAATTGATTAGCGGTATACTGTGGTTACTTTGCACCAAAAACCGTGACAGCCGTCCCGCCATTTGATGTTTATGCAAGAAAACAGCAAATCTGTGCCTGGTTTGCTGGGACCAGATTACACAAATGACCATATTTCTTACGTCATCATTGAGAGCTAGTCATACATATACACAACACGTACTCTGGTCCCATCAGATTAGGCACAATTTGCTATTTTATTTTTTACTGATTATGTATATAGTATACGTATGACTAGCTGTAAATGATGACGTAAGACATACGTATACATATACATATACTATATAGAGTGTGTAGTTGTAAGTTGATTAGCGGTATACTGTGGTTACTTTGCGCCAAAAACCATGACAGCCGTCCCGCCATTTGATGTTTATGCAAGAAAACAGCAAATCTGTGCCTGGTTTGCTGGGACCAGATTACACAAATGACCATATTTCTTACGTCATCATTGAGAGCTAGTCATACATATACACAACACGTACTCTAGTCCCAGCAGATCAGGCACAATTTGCTATTTTATTTTATACTGATTATGTATATAGTATACGTATGACTAGCTGTAAATGATGACGTAGGACATATGTATACATATACATATACTATATAGAGTGTGTAGTTGTAAGTTGATTAGCGGTATACTGTGGTTACTTTGCGCCAAAAATCGTGACAGCTGTCCCGCCATTTGATGTTTATGCAAGAAAACAGCAAATCTGTGCCTGGTTTGCTGGGACCAAACGACCACAAATGACCATATTTCTTACGTCATCATTAAGAGCTAGTCATACATATACACACCACGTACTCTGGTCCCAGCAGATCAGGCACAATTTGCTATTTTATTTTTACTGATTATGTATATAGTATACGTATGGCTAGCTCTAAATGATGATGTAAGAAATATGGTCATTTGTGGTCGTTTGGTCCCAGCAAAACAGGCACAGATTTGATGTTTTTCTGCATAAACATCGAATGGCGGGACAGCTGTCACGGCGGAAGAGACCGGGCGAAATTATTACTTGCGCGCTCTGCCTGCGTAAGTAAATACTCTATCAAAGACCAAGTCGAACATTTGACCTTCTTGAGCAAATCTTATAATCGTATACATCATAATCCGTGCAAGAGCGCACAATATCGGTATCGGCCGATTGTGAGAAAAACAATCGATGATCCGGGATCTGTCCCCAAACACCTGATCGGAGCACCTCTATTGATTCATTGCTACTACAGTACGAATTTGGGAAACGCTGTTTAATTCTCAGCTTGATTACCTTGCATGTAGAGCTAGGCTATAGCTTTCCACCATCCCATTCATCACGCTCCAGGTCTGCTGTAACTCAGCATATGGCCTCTGTAGGCCAAACGTACACATACAGTATAAACATCTGGTTGTCTTCTCCTACTCCTCGAGTTTTAGTTCAAACCTCAAAGAGTTTCATTGAAATGTACAATCCTCTGATCATGGTTCGCTCAGAGATAATTAACTGTTACCATGGGTATCCTTGCACCATCTGTTTGGACTGACTTTCTCTTTTCGTAATTAGAGGAGGTTTTAAATCTTAATGCACATACAGTATGAGGAGGGGGGGCATAATAGAGGGATGTGGAGAGAGACAGAGAGCAATGGGAGGGAGAGAGCGAGTGAGATGAAAAGAGAAAAATACAGCAACGGAGGCAAGATAAAGGAGATGACATATACAGACAGAAGGATGGATGAAAACCAAGAAAAGTGAGCAATAGGCGTGGAAATGGAGAGTGACATGAGCAGTGATATTACTCATGGAATACCGCTGCCAAACAAGACACTGAATGGAATGAAATATGAGGCCACGTTACAGCAGATGACAGCAAGGACAGTACTTACTAAACATTTGTCATATGGCAGTCTCCACAAGCGCGCACACACACACACACACACACACACACACACACACACACACACACACACACACACATACACAGGCACACCTGGGCGCCAAGTGAGTTTTCTCTCTCTCTCTCGCTCTCTTGCCCTTGATAGCCCATCTACATTTATCCCAAGCAGTTACAGATGAGAAGTGACACAGACTGAATGAGGGCCCCTCGGCGGTTCCCCCAGCCAACCACATCACGTCACGTCCCCTGAAGAAGGAACAACGCTCCACGGTCTGTCTACCCCACCTGGAGTCTTAGACCTTCCAGTCTACAGTGTGTGTGTGTTGGGGAGGAGGGGGACTATCAATAGTGTTTTGTGTCATCTTAGTAAAATCCTTATTTATTGAAATCTAAGAGTGTACAAATGGAATTAACACTGAGGATATTACTGTGTAGGTAGATCGACTGTGTGGCGTGTATACGTATGTTGTGTTTGTACTGCTATCTGTGCAGAACTCTGATGTTCTGACAAGGATAAAAATAGGAAATGAATATGGTCAGCTACGGGGATAAGTCGACAGCACTACAGCACATCCAAAGTACAGACACGTTTCACACAGCACAATGCAGTGATAAGCACATTCTCCAGGGCATTAGAAGACAAATGGCCTCATTAATAATAATAATAATAATAAAACTTAATTTGTATAGCACCTTTCATGACATGAAATGCAGCTCAAAGTGCTTTACAGAACAATGGAGAATAAAAGAAAAGCAAGGCAACGACATAAAAAAAAAGCAGTAATGCAATACAGTGAGGACATGAATAACAAAAAAAATAAATAAATAAAAGATCAATTAAAAGCAATGTTGTAGAAGTGGGTCTTGAGCTGAGCTTTAAAAATGTCTACAGAGGCTGCCTGACGAAGGTACAGTGGGAGCTTGTTCCATGCCGACGGCCCGTAGAAGCAAAAAGCTGCTTCCCCGTATTTTTTAGTTGCCATTTTTTTAGGCAAAGCGAGCAGGCCAGCAGTGGAAGACCTTAGGGGGCGGTTTGGGACATATTTAGGCAGGCAGTCATGTAGGTATGAAGGTGCGAGACCATTGAGAGCTTTATAGACAAGTAAAATCATTTTAAAATCAATCCTAAAAACAACCGGAAGCCAGTGCAGTGATGCTAAAACTGGAGTAATATGTTCTCTCATCTTAGTTCTAGTTAAAACTCTGGCTGCTGCATTTTGGACAAGTTGTAATCTGTCAGTTGTTTTCTTAGGCAGTCCTGAAAAAAGTGCATTGCAGTAATCAAGCCGAGAAAAAACAAAGGCGTGGATTAGCGTTTTTGCATCGTCCAAGGATTGATTCGTGCAATATTTCTAAGGTGAAAAAAGGCAATCTTGGTAACATGATTAATGTGTGAATTAAAATTCTATTCAGAATCAATAATAACCCCCAGGTTCTTTACTGTACTGTTACTTTCTACAGTCAGGTTGCCAAGTCTGCTTAATATTGATTCTTTCTGTTCACTAGAACCGATTATGAGAACTTCTGTCTTATCCTCATTTAGCTTGAGAAAGTTCTCACTCATCCAACATTTGATGCTAGACAGACAGGTAACCAGTGGGTCTAAAGCACAGGGATCATCTGGAGCCACAGAAAGATAAAGTTGGGTATCATCAGCATAGAAATGAAAATTGACTCCGTGATTGGCAATGAGTTCGCCCAATGGCAGTATGTACAAGGAGAAAAGCAGAGGGCCAAAAATCTTGCCCTGTTTAAAATTGAATGATCAATCGTGTCAAATGCAGCCGTTAGATCTAGAAGTAAGAGAACGGATACATGTTTCTTGTCAGCAGACACCCTAAGATCATTCATTACTTTTACAAGTGCTGTTTCTGTACTGTGACCTTTCCTAAAGACAGATTGGAATTTGTTGTGCACATTATTGTTCTGTAGAAACACATCCAATTGATGAAATATGCATTTTTCTAAAACCTTGCCCAGAAAGTAGATTTGAAATGGGTCGATAGTTACCCAAAACAGAGGGATCAAGATTGTGTTTCTTGAGAAGGGGCTTAACTACAGCAGTCTTCAGTGAGTCTGGGAAGACGCCTGATTGTAGAGAGCTGTTTACAATTTTTAGGATATCTCCAATCACACTGTCTAAGACCTCTTTGAGAAAGGTGGTGGGAATTGTATCCAATGAACAGGAGGATGATGTCATCTGTGATATGGTTTTGTGGAGTTCGTCTTCATCAATTGTGCAGAACGATAATAGGCTCCCCCTGGAGAGATCTACCCTGGGACCATTAGCTGCTGTTTGAAGGTTTGCGCTAGCAGCAGCACCATTCATAATATCAGCTCTAATGTTAAAAATGTTGTTGTCAAAAAAGCATGCAAACTCATTACACTTAGCTTTAGAGGCCGGGAATGACTGCTTGTAGGACTGGGGGGGGGGGGGGGGTCGAAAGTCAAAAGTGTCAAAAGTCGTTCAATGGTAGAGAATAGGACTCTGGCATTTTTCTTGTTCTCATTAATAATGCCAGAGAAATATGCCTGCCTTGCTAGATGCAAGGCTTTGTTATAGGCGACTGTTGACTTTTTAAGAATCTCTAGGTGGATGGTGAGTTTGTTTTTTCTCCAAGCTCGCTCAGCTCTACGACATTCTTGCTTCAGTGAGCGTGAATGCTCATTTATCCAGGGTGTTACTCTGGTGTTATGTTTCTTTTTTGTTTTCAAAGGAGCCACTATATCAAGAGCTGACTCTAGTTTAAGATTAAAAATTTGAACCATATCATTCACTGGGGGAGTATCGGGGGGGGGGGGGGGGGGGGGCAGGTGACGAGAGAACTCGTCGGCTGCAGAAGAGCTAAAAAAAACGCTTTTTTATGGTATATTCAGTGATGTTTATCTCTAGATCAGAGACAGTCATATTAAAACACAGCAGATAGTGGTCTGATAGCTCAGGCCTTTCAATAGTCCTTTCCACAATGATGTTCAGCCCTCTAGAAATCACCAGGTCCAGAGTGTGCCCATGTTTATGTGTAGGCCCAACAACATGTTGGATAAATTCAAAGGAGTGCAATAAGAAATCATCTAAGAAACCCATAGCCATAGCATCTGTAGCATCATCCAGGTGAAGATTAAGATCACCTGAGATAAGAGTTCTGTCATAGTTAGTGGAGCAGATAGATAAAAGTTCTGATAATTCTGTTAGAAATATTGCTTTACTGCATTTTGGCGGGCGGTAAATGCTAATCATTGGCATAGAGGCTTGACCATGTAGTATAGTGGCCTGGTATTCAAAGGATGTAAAGCTGCCAAGGGTCAGAGCCTTGGATTTTAACGTGTCTGAAAAAATAATTGCCAGTCCACCTCCTTTCTTAGCCTCGCGAACAGAGTGAATGAAACTGTAGTTTGCGGGACAGGCTGGCGCTAGGAGAACAGCTCCATCTGAGCCAAGCCATGTCTCGGTTAGAAAGATTATATCTAGCTTCTCTTTACAGATTATATAATTTACAGAGGAGGACTTAATTGTCAGTGACCTGATGTTAAACAAGGCAAGGTTAAGCTTGTTATCACATTTTTGGGGGCTGTGATGCCTGTGAGGTACAGTAACCAAACAGCATTCTCTCTCCAGACCACTCCTTGTGTTGGACAATGTATTTGAAATAACAGTAGAAATGTTGTGGACCTCAACCTGTGCAGTGATTGAAACACCAGGCTTTCTAGAAGCATGGGGTCCATACATGTTTGTTGCTGCGCATAATGGACCCTGTTCATATCAGTTATCAAATGTATTTTCTAGGCTATCTGGAGCTGGGCTTGACATATGGGACGCCGTCAGTTGGTGACATCGTCTGGTAAGGGGGGTCGACTTTATTCCAATGTTTATCAGGTCCACCATGCCCGGGGTGAAAGAGAGGAGATGTATTGGTGAGGGAGTTAGAAATTCTTCATCATCATCATTGAAGGACAATCTTCCAATCGACTGTCGAAATTCTTCCAATCGACTGTCATTGAGGGACCTCTCGGCGGCCTCAGTAACTTCTTCCAATCGACTGTCATTGGGGGACCTCTCGGCGGCCTCAGTATCTTGTGGTTTTTTCTCCACCAGGGGACGCTGTGACTTCATGCTCTGAGATTTCTTCTCAACCAGGGGACACCGTAGCTTCATGCTCTGTGATCTTTTCTCCACCAGGGGACGCTGTGACTTCATGCTCTCGGCGGCCTCAGTATCTTCTCCACCAGGGGACGCTGTGACTTCATGCTCTGTGATTTCTTCTCCACCAGGGGACGCTGTGGCTTCATGCTCTGTGGTTTTTTCTCCACCAGAGGACGCTGTGACTTCATGCTCTGAGATTTCTTCTCCACCAGGGGACGCTGTGGCTTCATGCTCTGTGGTTTTTTCTCCACCAGGGGACGCTGTGACTTCATGCTCTGAGATTTCTTCTCCACCAGGGGACGCTGTGGCTTCATGCTCTGTGATCTTTTCTCCACCAGGGGACGCTGTGACTTCATGCTCTGAGATTTTTTCTCCAACAGGGGTCGCTGTGACTTCACGCTCTGTGCATTTTCCTCCTCCAGGGGGCGCTGTGTTTTCTCCCCCAGGGGGCGCTGTGGAGAGTGAAGTTGTTGGGCAATGTTGTTGATGCAGGAAACATAATGCATCCCACTGGTATGATGCCGGCATGTAAATGAGTGAACCCATCCAAACATTAATGGCATGCCATGTTGACATACAAAACGCAGCACATCATTAACGAGGGTTAGCTCCGGCTGGTCTTAAATTTGTCTTGGACAATTAGTACAGAGTGCATCACTTAATTAGGCCAACTTTGAGGGTACCATAATATTTTCTAGACCTGCAAAGAGGGACAGAACGGGAACCACATGAAGGTGTTTCCTATTCTGAGTAAATGTCAGCTGATTTCCCCACATTCAAGGACAAAATATCCTTGTAAAGCTATTGCATGTCATAGTTTATCCAATTGAAACAATACGGAAACAGTTTAATGTTAATGGTGTTTGCTTCCAGATCGTTATGCTGGCCAGTCCCTATTGTCTGATGTCAGTCAAAGGTTGTGAACCCCAGGAGACAGACAAACAGTTATGTGAGGCTTTAACTCTGATGGAGTATTGATTAAGAAACACAAGCAGCACAGAGAAGAGCAGGTTCTCTCTCTCTCTCTCTCTCCCCCTCCAATACTGACTGAGCATTTGCTGCATCACTTTATCAACTGGAAAGTAAAGCTTGAGCAAATCAGAGATTGGGTCACATCAGGACATGGTCAGGTCAGGGAAGCCGTTAGCATGCTCATTTCAATATAATTTTCAGTCTGCACAAAAGAGGTAAAAACTCAACACTGTTTTAAGCTTTTTGTGCAAGGACATATTTCTTATTGAATTCACACAATTTTGCAGAAACGTAAGACCTCTCTCTCTGTAGTCTGTACTCGACTGCAAAGCTACAAACTCCCCATGAGGCAATCTGAAACTGATTTGTGGCTATGCTGGCTCAGCTCTGCTAAAATAGAATCCCTGAGAGAGAGAGAGAGAGAGAGAGAGAGAGATGCATAGAGCATGACAGGCCAATATCACAGGCCCGCTGGACACTAGATCAGATCTGTGGTGAAATCCCACAACTCTGCTGAGCACCACTGGCATTCAGGACAACGATTTGATTCATTGAGCTCCTTTTGAGCTTCAACTGACATTTTCAATCTATGGTCAAGTGAGACTCTCATCCTCTCTATCCACACGCTTACACACAGAGTACAGGGAAAGCGGTACCCATTGTGACCAAACACTTACTCCGGGGCTCCACCGGGCGCGTCAGCGTCGCATCTCCGTCACCGTCACCGTCAGGGAATGTTCCCTTTTAATCAATGAAGGGTGGCTCCACTGCCCGCGTTGCGTTGCGTGACTGCATTAAAATTGCCCCGGTTCTTTTTTTGACGCACGCGACGGAGACGCAACGCGCCCGGTGGAGCCCCGCCGTTAGACAGACACACTAAAATCAGCCAACGCAGATAATTCCGAGATTATTCAGAAGGAAACCAATTTCACATCCGATTACAAGAAGATCGCATTCCTCATCCATGCCACACACACAGGCACATACACGCACATGCACACACACACACTTCCCCCCCTGCGGCCTACTCCATGTGCCTGACCTGCTGCTGCATTCTGAACCTCATGTGGAAATCTGACTGGTACACAGAGGCATACTCTGCTATTTTGAGCTTACCCTCTGGCATCTTCGACCATCCATCATACCACATAATTATGTGAAAGACGGAAGTGAATATGATGACGATCACTAAGGCCTTCTTAGTTTGGAAAAGCCAAGAAGAGGTTGAAACATTTATTGTAGTCCGTCTGTGTGCGCTTGCGCGTGTGTGTGTGCTCTACAATGACACAACGGTGGAGGGCCCAAGGGAGATTGTATTGTTCATGAACCCGGCTACGGTTAACGCCATGGCACCGCAGCGGCCCGCAGCGTGGTAATACTGGAGAGCAGTTCAACTCGTAGAGACAAGGACAAACAGCTGATTCATAATGCCACGCATATCAATGCCATCCTCTATCTCTTATGTTAACGTGTATATAAAAAAAAGACAGCAGAGGTGCAACATCGCTGTCATACCTTCCTATTTAATTAGCATTTTTGAGGGAGGGAGCATCTAACCTAGATTATTATTCGGTGAGATTCGTGGTCTCCCGTGAACATGCGCAAACAGTCAAGGTGAAGGGCTTAGAGGTGAAGGGCTGAGAGATATAGCATAGCATGGGATTGGAATTTGGAAAGCTACTGCAGTTGGAATTGAAGATGGTGCTTTGGCAGAGTGTAGTTTGACTGTGGGAGCTTGCAGCAATCTGTACAACCGCCCCCCAATTCTAATGCAGCTAAGACAGTTTTAACCACATAAACCCGATTAAAAAGCTAAACTAGCAGATATACTATTTGTAGACCGGCTATTTTCATGACATGTTTGCCTATTTTTGCCGAATATTTCGCTTTTCTGACATGTGAAGGTCTTTGTCAGGATTGCTTTCTTCAACTCAAACCATAAGAGTAAATGTGCGGGATGTTTCCACCAGCAGGTGTGGTACAAATAACAAGCCTTTACAGCTGACAGACTGGCACAGGGGCAGTGATGGATGAATAAGTGCAATACAGTGTGTATCTGCTGCAGTGTGGAACCTTCCAGCTGAGGTGCCTTCCAAATGAAAGGAGACAAGCTGGTCGCTGCTGTCTGTCACCTGCTCCACACAATATTGGAGCTCCCCTCCAATACAATACAATACAATACAATACCACACACACACACACACACACACACACACACACACACACACACACACACACACACACACACACACACACACACACACACACACACACACACACACACACACACACACACACACACACACACACACACACGTTTCAATTGTGGCCAAACAGCTGCCAGCGTTGCTGCTACGGCTGCCGTTCCTCTCCTCTCCAGAGGCTGTCCTCCACACATCAGTGGAACTGGGACCAAAATCGACCCAGTTCGAAGTAGCATCCAGATGCTACAATTCCTGCTGGCTGACACACACAAGTCAACACAGCCACAGACCTGGCTACATACCTGGTAAATACAACCTACATGTTTCACATGAAAGTGTGAAACCCTCGACTGGCACACTCTTGCGACGACTCGACGATGTCGACGAGCGATACAGTCCAGATGTAATATGTAGGCTAATCCACACTAAAGCATGTGTCAGTCAGCACAAGGCAAGCGCCACACAAGAGTTTAATTCACCAGTTAATAATCGTTATTAACTACTTAAGCCTGACCCCGTCTACGGATGAAAATAGCTGATCTACAAGCTCGCAACGCATATTAAGTGAGCTTGTAGATCAGCTATTTTTGCTCCACAACACCAGTGTATTATGTGTCTAAAATTAAGCATGTAGGCCTAGGCTATTTATGAAAATGTTTGCCCTATAATAAGAAAATAGGTACACCAGGGTTATAATAATGTGGTTAATGTCAGTTGACTCAGTTCTCTGCACAACAAGGCCAGCATTTGCTGAGGCAGGGGGAAAAAATGAGCCTGAATCTAAGGCTTATTTTAAAGTCTGATATTGCAGAAAAATAAAACAGGTCAATGTCGTTTGGCCAAAAATAGTCTTTAAATACATTATGCATGACAGGATATTATAGATAATTTTTTCCATTTTTAAAGAAAATATATAGAAAATGCTTGGACACTTTTAAATCATTTTGAATTGAACACAAATATCCTCTTCTGGGAGTCTATGGAACTCCAACATATGGAACCAAATACATTTAGGCCGGGGGTCCTTGACATGAAACCGTTTGAGAAGCACTGATCTACACTGCCGAGTTATCACATGAATTAATCATCTACATAACGTTCAAGGTTGTACTTTATTGTTACATCTTGTGTGCAGTAGGGCTGACCCAAAAAAATCGATTAATCGATGTTCAATCGATACGCACAGGAATCGATTTTTAAATTTTGAATCGAATAGTCATTAAAAAAAAAGCGGACGCTTTTGGTCCGCGAGACGGCCCCATTTGGTCCGCGAGCCATGCTCGCGCCTCGCAGCACCGCAACGCCTCCTCCCCTCTCCCCCTCACTCGTGGTAACAACAAGGAATCTAAAGTGTGGTTGCATTTTAGAATATGCAAGGAGAACAAAGAACAAGTGGTGTACAGTGTCAACTATGTGACAAGAAATTGGCGTATCACATACGGGATGGCCCAAGTGGGGCGAAAAATCCGCAGCGAAATTTCACGCATGGGACAGGGGAAAAAGCCCCTGACCTCCTAGGACTTCCAGGCGCGCTAATTTGAGCCGCGGTCATCCACACTTTTCTACCCCAAGAAAGAGCCTCGTCGGAAGGGTCTGAGAGCGCCTGGAGCTCCAGGACTGGTGCTTTTTTTGGTGTTTTCACATCTGAGTTTCAATCGGAAGAGATATTATATTATTTTTTTTGAGAGGTAATGCCTGTGTCAGGCAGTTGACTTCTTACGGTCGGATGTTTTATTAAGCCTAATTATTTGTGCGTCACTGCTTTCATGAAGGCTGCAAATAAATGAGACCAATCCAAGCATGCCTTTCTCTCCGCTATTGTTTAAGGTGCGCGCCGCGCATCGCTCACCTCGCACCCCCCCCCCCCCCCCCCGTTGGGTTTCGAAGCGTCGACGATCGAAACAAATTTATATCGAAGCGTCGATCATCATAAACGTAATCGAAGGTCAGCCCTAGTGTGCAGGTACATAAGAGTATAACTTATTTTTGTTTGCTTTCCTTCAGAGTTCAGACAATGCATCAGCAGAGATCACATGACAGAACTGTGGGGTTCCTCAAGGAAGCATTCTAGGGCCGTTACTGTTCCTACTTTACATTAACGACATGAATGCTGCCTGTAAGTGCACATTGTTTTCTGTTTGCTGACGACTCAGCACTCCTGATCTCGGGGAAGGACAAAATGCAGGTTGAGGAGGCTCAGTTCAGAACCCACCAAAATCCAAACTTGGCTTACTGATAACAAACTCTCACTACATCTTGGAAAAACAGAATCCATTATTTTTGGGAGCATACATGCACTCAGTAAAGTAAATGTAAATTATTTGTTGACGAGTTGACGACATAGTAATCTCCAGCAAAGAAGAGATTACATATCTTGGCTGTATTCTTGACAACAAACTGATAGGGAAAGCATGGCAACAAGGGTAATCAAAAAAGTAAACCAAAGAACAAGATTTCTAGGCAGAATTTCCTCGTTTGTCAACAAGAGTGCTCTCAAGACTCTAGCTGGAGCCCTAATTCAGCCCTATTTTGACTATGCTTGCACCTATTGGTTCTCAAACATCTCTATGTCACTAAAGACAAAGCTACAAACCTCCCAAAACAAACTAATTTGACTACTCCTTGGTCTGGGGCCCATTTTGATAGTCTAGGGTGGCTCCGGGTAGAAAACAGAGTTAAGCAATTGAAATTGGGACTGACATTTAAAAATGTAAATGCAGTTTTGCCCTCTATGCCCCCTGTACCTGCATACCTGACAAACTACCTAAAAAAAGTGAGCGACGGCCTGGGCCGTGGCTCAGCAGTCCAGGCACCTTGGCTGGCAATCCTGTCTGGCAGTGTGCCGCGGGTTCAACTCCCGATCCCGACGGCCTTTACTGCATGTCACTCCCCCATCTCTCTCCCGATTTCTTGTCAGCCTACTGTCTGTTCCTCCATAAAAAATATAAAATAAAGGCGAAAAGTGAGCGACTCCCACAGCCACAATACAAGAGGAAGCGAGAACAACAAAGTACCACCCACTTTCAAAACAAACATGGACAAATCTTCCTTCTACAGCACTGCCACCCAAGTGTGGAATGCCCTGACACCTTCCCTCGAAAAATGCAAATCCCTGGCGTCCTTTAACAGATTGAGTGTTGGGATTGCCAGCAGATATGGGAGATTTTAATCTGAAAGGTCCCCCTTCCGTTCCCCACCAAAACCGGTAGGCATAATGTTCCATTCTTACCTCACGCTGGTCACGCTAATATTCCAAACGAGAGGCTTGTTGAAGTCAGAAATGAAGACCCATTTGCCTTCTGGTCAAAACCATGGAGAGTTCTCTAGATTAGGAGATACGAGGCATTCTTTCTAAGCCAAAAACAAGGAAGTGATCGGCAGCGCACATGCGCGAAACAGCAAGGAGAATAGTGAAGAAGGAGAGGCCAAAACTAATTATCAATAAACTAAAATCAATAAAAAAGCCTCTAAGACGTCTAACACGTCCAAGGGGACCTACGGTGGATTAGAAATTACGTTTGTTTTAAAATAAATCACACCTGTGTGAACCGAGTGGTGCAACTCCCCTCTCTCCCCCCTTCTCTCTCTCTGTCTCTCTCTGCTCCGTCAGATTAGCTTTATTGTCTCCACCAGGCCGAAGGCATGTGGGGAGAGTATGTTTTGCACTCCGTCCGTCCGCGTGTCCGTCCGTTTGTGTGTCCGTCCGTCCGTCCGTGTGTCCGTGAGCAGCTAATCTCGGCCACCGTTAACCCGCTCGATGCCAAATTTTGCACACACACTCCCTGGATGCCAACGATGAACCTCTGCCCCAAACTTTCCAGAACGGCCTGTTATAGCGCCACCAGGAGGCCGCTTTGTGCAAAACAAGTTTTTGCACAGTACACCTACAGATTTTGTCCAAACATCGCGCAAATTGCTACACAGTCTCTCTAGAGCCATTCAACGAAACGGCTCTTTCACATTTCTCAGACTCCATCCTGATTGGTTAAGATTGGCTTCCAAAGTTCACAGGAGTGCTCAGTTTCAAACAAAATGCTGCAAATCATGAACACATCGCGTGATTTCCGTGAAATTGTGCACCCACATTCCCACTAGGCCGAGGACGAAATGACACATGAACAATTTCAACTCAGCCTCAAGGTGGCGCTATAACTGGCCCAAAAGTGTTTTTACCTCTAACTGCACGGATCTGTGCACGGATTTGTATGCCAACTCCCTAGAGGCCAAGGAAAAACCTTTGCCTGGAATTTTTCACATCTGCTCTTTATAGCGCCACCAGGAGGCCGACATATGTAAAACACATTTTCTATTATTACTCCTTCAGATTTTATCCAAATTTCACGCAAATCGGTACACATCTCCATAGTCATGTGATCATGACAGTTTTTTTTGATTTCTCATATTCCATCCTGATTGGCCATGATTGGCTCCTACACTTTTCAGGAGTAGCCCGCTTTGTACAAATCGCCACAACTCCTCAACGCAGTGTCCGATTGCGATGAAACTGTGCACGCATATTCCTACTAGGCTGAGGAACAAATGCCACTTGACAGTTTTCAACAGCCTGAAGGTGGCGCTACAACAAGCCAAGTCGCGTCATGCACTCGCACACACACACACACACACACACAACCGGTCGATGCCAAATTTTGCACACACACTCACTGGATGCCAACGATGAATCTCTGCCCCAAACTTTCCAGAACGGCCTGTTATAGCGCCACCAGGAGGCCGCTTTGTGCAAAACTAAAACATTGTACCTGCATCCCTCCAACACCAACCTCCGGCCCAAATCTTCCTCAACAGCCTGTTATAGCGCCACCATGAGGCCACAACCTGACCTGCCCTGGTGGAGACCTGTGCCGATTGGCACTTTTTATGGATATCAATCCGCGTCGCTGAGAACTATTTTTTCATTATTATTTTGGCTCTGCCTTTCCTTCTTTAGCGAACCTAGACCGGGTTGCACAACAGCGGTCCCGTCCACCTCCCATTATACAGGCAAACTAAAAGCTGAATAACTCCTAATCTATGGAGCTCTCCGTGGTTTGGTCAATTAGCGCGATGTTCGGAGGTCTTTGCTGATTATCCGGTGGTTTAGATGGAAACATTGGTGCTTTCTAGAGCAAGGATGGCTATATTTTAGGTCGCTAGCACAAGATGGACGCCCACAACATCTGTTTCTGTGCTGCGTGCGCAGCCTCACAGACCGTGGCAGTCAGAAGTTGGATTTGCGTCCAGCAGGTGGCAGCCATGTCACATACTTATCTCGTTCCAATTTCACCACTCGTGCTCACACATACATACAGGTATACAAACAAACAGGTACACGTACATTGCTGGATGTAGGAGTGGTTCCACCACTCAAAAAGCCCCGGCTGGCCAGGGGGAGGCAGTTTAGAGACCAGGATTACTGCATGTTTTTTGTGAGGGTACCTACCCTAGGGGACACAGGGAGAACATGCAAACACACAGAAAGGCCCTTTCACCAACCCCGCCTTGGGTATGGGCACTGATGACACGGAGGAGAGAACACGCCGCCAGCACCCACAGCATCCCCAGCGGAATGTGTTAAAACAGGCCTGAAAATCCACAATTTCAGCATGCCAAAGAGAGTTGAAATGATTACCCCCCCCCCTTAGTCTAGTGACTACCTCCACCTCCTCATAACCCCCTTCTTTGTTCCCAAACCTGTACATATGTTATTTTTTACCTTTTATGATGATTTGAATTTTGTTATTTTTCCAAAACTATGGAATGCACTTCCCATTGCAATCAGAACTGCAGACTCACTCCCAATCTTCTGCCATAGTCTGAAAACCCACCTCTTCAGGCTCCATTTTAGCCCGTAGCACTTGCCGTAGCACTTTTCCTAGCCCTGACGACCTTACAGGTGTATGCAAAGGCTCAACTTATGTAAAATGGATAGCATTTTTATGTAGACATAGCACTATATAGTATATATGCTAGTGCTGCCAACGAATATTCCATATTCAAACGCATTTTTGAATAAAATAAATTAATTAATAACTGAATACTGTATATAAAATTAAGGTTTGAATTTGTTTTAATAATAAAAATGATGTGCGAGTTCTCGCGAAACTCTGGGCCACGTAACGTTAATTGGCGGCTTGTCTGGTGAGATCACAGAACCCTCAGTCAGAGGCAGAGAGGGGCACCCAGCTGCAGCAGGTCTCCCCTAAGCTTTTTAATCATACGACGGTGCCGTGGGTAAACGAGACCTGAGTTAAAAGTTAAAATGCCGTTGTCGTTAATGCAATGCGTTGTGAGCTTGTAGATTAGTTATATTTGCCACGCGACAGCCGACACCGGCATACAATGAAGAATAAATAAGCTGCCTCGCACCGCTCCGCTCTGCCTGCCTGTTAACACCACACAGTGACACAGCCTTGGAGGAGTCACTAGGCAGTTTTGACTTTAACTTGCTCCGTATAAAGCACACAATGTTAACAGGTCAAGCTGAAACGGTGATTCATCTGGTCATGAAGCACTCAAGGCTCCCTGAAGCTCCCTCTGTGACTGCAACACATTTATCTTATAGCCTACCTTAATTTGATTTAAACCAAAAACAAATGCATTGCTATTGCTTTGATTATTTCCCCTTTCATGTCGAGGTAAGAACTTCTTCTATCACAGCAGTGCACCGCACGATGTGCACATCAGCGATGCGTCTCTGTTCTCCAAATTGTATCTAAAGTAAACCATTATACAGAAATTAGGCTATTAAGATAATTATGATCTCACAAGAGAGCGCATTTCTCAGCACCAACCGCAGCCGATTCAGGACCGGTGCATATAGTGAAAGAAAAGAGAAAGTTTTACTGCATATTAGGCTGCAATATTTTATATTAAAATTATATAAATTCGACATTCGAGCCGTTCGAATCATTCCCAACCCACATGGTTTTTTAAAAGGAACATTCTAATGTCATTTTTGGCCAATTCTAGCAGCACTAATATATGCATAGTTTCATTATATAGAAATTCTCTGTTAGGTTCTTAGCTTACGTATAATTCATGATGACTATTTTTATGTATTACCATGTTTTTGTCCTTACTTGTAAATCGCTCTGGATTAAGTGCGTCTGCTAAATGCCTAAATTGTAAATTGCCCAATCTCCCTATATGTATATAAATGAATGCCGTCTATTTTATATGTCGTCTTATGGCATAATATTTGTCATGTGTCAGGCGAAAGTAGCAAAAATACCTGATCTAACGTGTTGTGAGGTTATGCTGTAGATCTGATATGAAGATCTCTCTAACACTGCTCTGCATTTTTGGTGGTTGCATCTACTTCTGTGGATGAAGAGAGTGGAAGGCTATATTGTACGATACTAGGTACATTAAACACAGTGTGCGTGTGCGTGCATGCGAGCATGCACGCGTGTGTGCGAGCACATGTGTGTGTGTGTGTGTGTGTACAGTACACATTGCAGTGCATACCAATTGCTAAGTAAAACGCAGACAAACGGGGACAGATTGTTAAGTGGCTAGATGCTAGAGGAATGCAGATGGCCGTCTGTTCTTGTTCCTTTTGACTACTCACTAGTGTTCCGTTATGCCTGCTGAGTTCATGTTCGTGTAGGCTGAGATTTTAGAGCGAATGCTAAAAACACACCTCGCCACTTTAAGTCAAGACAAGAAGAGACATCAGAACATATTAGCAGGGTTGACAGTACCTTCACTGTTGTATTCGGTAATGTGTGCCACATTGGATTACAGCATCTGTCGACTAGCTGAAGGTCCGCAATGGGAAATGAGAGTTCAGCCTTTAGTTCCATTTGGAGAGCTCTCTCTCTTTCACTATAAGTGCTTCTTCCAGTAACTGGTCAGAAACAATAGCATTGTGCAAACTGAGTTTTGCAGGGCAAAAGGACCTTCGCTGCCCTGAAGACTGAGGCAAGCCCGATTACTGTGACAAGGAATCGATTTTTTTTTTAAACATTTACCGCAGCACTGATTCACCGTGATACTGCCCCAGGGAAAATTTGACGTTCCAACAGAAATTTTGGCGCTAGCAACAAGGCAGCGTAATTAAGTCACTTTTGATTTTTTAGAACCAGCTGCTGTTTCTCTTTTTTAATTTAGGCTAGGTTATGCTTGATACATACAATACAACAATACGTCGCACTGTGAGCTTGTAGATTTGCGATTTTCGGTGTGAAACACAGGCTTTACTGTAAACACACAGCACACTTAAACACACATTCACATGACCGTTCGCTGGCACACACTATTTCTTTCTCACTGTCCTTCTCACTCTCATTTACACATTTGTTTGATTTATGGCTTTGTGAAATTGAAAGAGTGACTCAAATTTGTCTCAATCTGATTAAGCCTCAATTGTGTCCTCAGACGTTTATCTGGCTCAGGCTGTCAGACATGAGGCACAAAAGCTATTCACAGTTACATCGGCTTACAGGTTGTGAGTTTGTGTATCTGCCATTTTCAAAAGAATATTGAAATAAATTTGGGGGGCCCGTGACATGAAAATGTTTGGGAACCAGTGTATTAAATTAGATGAGACAGGTTGGCGGAGGCATGCAGCCCTAGCTGAGTGGGTAGAGAGGCCATCTGGGAATCGGAAGGTGACTTTTTCATTCCCCAGTCATTTGCCCATTATTCTGTGTGTGGAATAGTGCCTGAGCAAGACACTTGACCCCTAACTGCTCCCCAGGGTGCTGTCTTGTGGTGCGTTTGGAAATGCGCCCTGAGCGCACTGGTGTGCTCTCTTGTCGTTCGTTTATTCAGTGCACTCGGTGCGTTGTCGTTCGAAAATCCTGTGCATAATTGTCATAATCGTGTTTATCTATATTAAGTGAGAACTTGTACCCAACACATGGCAAGAAACCCAAAGCCACAACAGCTACGTCGCTATTGCAACACCCACAACACCATCTTACACACTACACCCACACACACTCACACGGCAGTGACGTCACAGACTTACCTTCGCAGTGTTCGGGACCTATCTCCTCCTATCGCGCCCAACGCCAACACTCGACACCACCCGCCAAACACTGGTCATTGCAGTGCCACCAAAGATGCCTCCCGTCCACACTCACGGCGGCAATGCATTTGTTTACTACAAACATTATCGCCCCAAGCACCCACACCCCCGGAACACTGTTGCCCTTTCACCACGCTAAATTCGCCAGGTCTATGCAAGTGAGCACAAATGACATGTGAGAAAATTCATTCACAAGCCCACAAATGCCATTCAAATGCCATTCAACACACACGACTCGCTTACAATTCGCCAACCTGGCAACTACTACCCCGTCTTTTAAGCCACTCCCCTGTGCTGCTCTGATCTCAGAGTCTCCCTGACAGTCCTGTCCACAGGAGAAAAATACAAGGAAGGAGAGGAGGAATTCTCGCCTCACGATTTTGCTTATTCCTTCTAAATCTCTGTATATAAAATATTGCTTACTCAGCGAATCTCTTAGTTACATCAATATTGTTCAAACTATTACAATTACACCGTTCAAATTCTCCATTTCGCCTGCCAAGTACTTTTCATTGCACACACACACGCACACACACACACACACACACACACACACACAGGAATAGCCATGCAGCCTATACACGGAGGCAATGAGACAGGACGTTATAATCTTGAGTTTCATTAAATAACTGTCTTTCTCCGCACGCGCACGTGCGCACACAACATTATTCAAGTGAAATGCACCAATATTGGGCTAATATAGGTAATAGGCTACCAATATGTGGGTAGCCTACAGGGATTTACTTACACACTATCCATTCCATGCACATATTAGTCCTATATTTACTACAGTACGCCTGACAGACAGTGTTGTCGTTAAGCAGCTCGACCCTGCACCTCAACCCTAGCTGACAGGAGTGATGGTGCTGTGCTGTGAGTAAACTGACAACACTTGGCTTTCTGACATCCCTTTCTCACAATCTACAACAATAGATTCGTTACTAACATTAGGTTGTGGCGAAGTAGAAACGTGGAGAGCAGATGTGTTTTGGACAAACAGGCTAGCATTGGTGTTGATTTGGGTCAAATGGAGTCTATATGGCTGAAGATAAATGAACACATGACATCGGTGGGAGAGGAGTTATTGTGTGTTTTGGACAAACAGCGTGGTGTTGATTTGTGTCAGCTGAAGCTTCATGTGTTTGTGTTGGAGCGCCTCAGTGTGGCCGTATAGGTCATGTGCAACCTCTTCCAGAGAGAGATGGAGACACTAAATCTCAGCTGGAGAAACATGTTTTCATGCATGCATCGCTGCCTTGCATGCTGTGTGCTACTGTTGAGTCTGTCACTCACTTTGACTGATTTATGTCATTGTCTTTCTGTTAAAATCCAACTATGTTAATTTAAGAACTCTGGACAATATTAGGTAATTGTTTATTAACTGTGCAGTGTGCACACGTGTAGCCTATTGTATGTCAGACTGTATGTCTGTCACCCCACAGTCACAGACCAAATTTTGTTATTATCACACAGTGATTATAACCAGTTTCACTTTAACTTTAATATCGTGGTGGTTTCTAAGTATGTGTAGCCCAGGGAAGTAGACTTTGGCGATCTTGCATTATAGAAGGGTCGGTGTCAGGGAAAACACTGTCCACATTTTGCAGGTGTGGGAGGCGGGGGGACAGAAGATAGTTGTGAGTAGGGCAACAAAAACATCAGCTACAGCCCTGTGTGTGTGTGTGTGTGTGTGTGTGTGTGTGTGTGTGTGTGTGTGTGTGTGTCAGTGTATGTGTGTGTGTGTGTGTGTGTGTGTGTGTGTGTGTGTGTGTGTCAGTGTGTGTGTGTGTGTGTGTGTGTGTGTGTGTGTGTGTGTGTGTGTGTGTGTGTGTGTGTGTGTGTGTGTGTGTGTGCAAGCGCGCGCACTACACATACTATTTACCCAGGGTGTGCGTGTGTCAGCCAGCCAGCACACACACACCACCTCAGCACCTCTCATCGCCACAATCATCGGATGCCAAGTTCTTCCGCGCATTATTTATTTCCCAGTCCCACCCTTAGAGTAAGGTCCCACCACTGATTCAAAGTCACCAGTGACTGTGAGTGTAAGTGTGTGTGTGTGTCACTGTCAACATTATTTTGTTTTGAAACAAAAGCGCATCCCCGCCTGTTACTACAGAAGGAAATACAATGAAGGAAACAGACGTTTAGAGAGGTCCCAGCATGATGCATCATTTGCAAATGTGCAGGTATGTTGATGTGTTCAGACAGACAGTGACAGACAGTGTCGTGTTAAGCAGCTCAACCCACAGGTGACAGGAGTGACGGTGCTGTGCTGTGAGTAAACTGACAACGCTTGGCTTTCTGACATCCCTTTCTCACAATCTATATATACAAGTGAAAACATGTGAGCGAAAACATGTGAGCAAAAAGGTGTACCCATGTCATATCAACATGGTCACCTGTAAACTCACTCATTTACAAACAAGCTCACATCACAACAATAATCCATGTAATAATAACAATCACAATAACGATACTAATAATAATAATAACAATAACAATAACAAGAAGAACAATAACAACAGTACAGTACAGTACACAAGACTACAGTACAGTACAGCGCTAGGATGAGCGGGCCACAGGCCCGCAAAATTCTAGTGTTGAACAATGTTGAAATGTTCATACAATTTAGAAATAGCAGATCTTCAAGCTCACGATGCAACATGTGAGCTTGTAGATTGAGCATATCTATGCCCAGTTTTGTGCGTCTGTGTGTACCCCATTGTGATGATTTGATTGGCTGAGCATGGATGTATGTGATGTATGATGATTGATGTATGATGATGTATGACTTCACACAAGAGTGATTAAAAAAAAAAAAAAAGCGTTTTTCTTCCAATTATTTACACAGTGATTTGGTTAAAAGCATGCTAGTTTGCCATGTATTTTACATCCGAGACCTGGAACACCGAACAGAAGTGATTCAGAACCTGTTGGCACTAGCACTCACTACAAGCTTAATGGACCTTGGGAATACTACAGTAGTGATTTTCAAATTTCAAACCATTTTTCTATAAGCTTGTAGCATTTTACGCAGCTTATCGTTACATTGCAGCAACTCTCTCTTGGCTGCCAATATGAAGCTTAGTTGTTCTGCTGTGAGGAAACTGCCAGACAGGCATAAATGAATATCTACGTATACTATACCTTGAAGTTTTATTCTAATGTACTGGCGCAAAATCCTATTTCAAATACATTTATTATAGTTTTCATGTATTGATTGACCTTGTGGATCGGGAATTTTCACGATTCATCATACAACAACGTATAATATCAAGGGATTAAAGCATTTTGGGCCTTCACCAAGGATCTTTGGAACTTACAGCTCTGTACAGGATCACTGATCAAAGCAACTAGCAAGGGGTTTGGGTCACCCTGTAAAGATGCGAGAGTGTAGACATAACAAGGCCATCCAAGTAACACCACCAGACACCGTGGTTGGGGTGGAACCAAGACTAGTGTGAGAGGACAGTCATAGCACACTTGTTTTAAAGTGCGGGCCACGGTGCCTGGGTGGGCCACCAAGGGGGCTAATTGGAAAGGAAAATATAGATATTATATATAAAAAATATATATATATGATATTATTATATATACACACCGAGAAACATATATAGGGCATGTCATTGTCAACAAAAATAGCCTCACAATGCATCACATTGCATTCTGAGCTTGTGCGGACTGAGCAACTATTTTCATTTATTTATTTTTAAAGCCATTTTGCAATGAGGGCCCAATGCAAATCGATATGGCTAGTTGAGGGTCGTTATGGAAAAGGTTTGGAAAGCCCTGTGTTAGCTTGAACCTATAGCCACAAGCACTTCTCAGATAACAGATTCATATATCGCCAAGTACAGCCCACTTTCTACACCTTTTGAGTGTGCATTCTCAATGAACTGCCCGAAGGCTGTAAGAGTTTATGTTTGCTTGTGTGTTTAACTATGGACTTTATATGCCATTTGATGGGCTATTATAAGGGTGGACTGGACTGTAGGGCAAATGAGAGATTGTTTGGTATGCTAATGCGGGTTATGCAACTGCTTGTTTTTTATTCTATCCCACGGAGTCAAATTTCAACCCATTTTTCTGACCCAAAATTGCTATATAAATAAAGGTAATCTTTATTTATACTGTGCCTCTCTGAGTGGCTTCTGAAGTGCTTCACACTTCACAGTAATAGAAAAAAAGAAATAAAGCAAAAAAATAAATCTAATAAATGCTAGCAGCCTATACAAGCACCAATGAAAAGTAGTCTGAAAGCACAATTTGCAGCCATAGTCTTGATTGACAATAAAGGACAGTACAGGGTCCTTCAAACACCAGCAGTGGAGCAGCAAGCATGTGTCTGTGTGTGTGTGTGTGTGTGTGTGTGTGTGTGTGTGTGTGTGTGTGTGTGTGTGTGTGTGTGTGTGTGTGTGTGTGTGTGTGTGTGTGTGTGTGTGTGTGTGTGTGTGTGTGTGTGTGTGTACGCACGCACGCACTCGTGCGCGTGTGCGTGTGTGTGTGTGGTTCTCCCAATGGTGACAAGCAGATGTACTGCAGTAAGATAGATCCTCCCCTAAGTAAATATGCTCCGGCCTGTCTGAATTAGAAACAGTTCTGTACTAGGCTACAATTAGAACCGAACCAATTGCAACTCATTGTGAGCTTGTAGATGGTCTAGTATTTTTGGCACGCAATATCGTTGTACAAGGAAGTATGAATCAGGCTATAAATTACTTGATGTTTCTCCCTCTACAATGAGTTTGATCATCTCCATCTGTCCATGTAGCGTCTCTCCGACACATGCGATCACATCACATCGAAACACTGAAAAACAACCACTCTAAAATCAATGACATTGCAGTAGGCTTTTTAACCGCTCTCTACCTCTACCACACACACTCCACTCCAGAAGATCTCTCTCTCTCTCTCTCTCTCTCGTTCTCTCCCTCCCTCTACTTCCTCCACTCCTTTTTCTATTTTCTTGTTGCCAGGCTCCTCCTCCCTCCATCTCGTCTGATCAGTGTCAGCAGCAGTGATGGCCCGGACATGTTCGAGACTCCGAGAGAGTAATGCAATCGATAAAACATGCCATCACTCTGCCCTTGTGGGTTTCCGACCTTTAGTGTCTATGTGTATGCATGTGTTTACTCTGTGTGTATAATAGAACGAAAGTCTGTTATGATTCTGTTTGTTTGTGTGTGTGTGCATAATACTTGCGTGGGCTGGATTTAGACATTTAAAAAACACATCTACCTCTAGGCAGGGCTCAGCTGCTGAGCTTTTATCGCAATATGCTTCCCTTGAGTACACAGAGGTCAGACACAACTAGAGACACAAGAGTGAGACAACCCATCTGCCAGTTAGGATTTCATACTGCTGCTCTGCTTTCTGTCTTTATTACAGCTTACCAGTAAAACTGCTACAAACAATAGCCTTCTATAGCATACATGTTTGAGCCCTTCTGTTGATTCACAGAAAACACATCAGTTTCTGTGAATCAACGAAACAAAATGCAGAAATGCCAGTTTCTTTGAATCAACAGGCATTCTTTCAAATCCTTGTTGACAACCCCAAAGATGTTAGGATTGGCCACACTTCATTGTATTATTATGTTCCGCAGAATGGGATTCATGTGGTTGTGGGTTGATAAAAGCTAAAAGAAATAGCCTCTCGAACTGGGGGGAAAGAAAAGCGTGTTTAAGGTTTCTATGATTTATTTTATTTTAATACTAATAGTTTTGAATGTTTAGCCCCAATGAATAAATCAGGCGTCCGTGTTTCAGTCTCCATTTTTGCTGCTCTGTCCATTTACCAATTAAATGCAACTTCACAGCTAGAAAAGGTTGGCTGGTTGTTTTTTCTCATTCTCTTGACATTGCAACTTTTTATTATTTTTATAAAAAGGTATTTCTTTGTCGGGATTTTACTGTCACATTGCCCCATGTGGACAGGCACCCATAATGGCTGGGTTTATGTGAGAAATGTTGAGAGCAGTAATAAACAGACTGTACAAGCGTTGTACTTGTGACGCATTGTGAGCTTGTAGATCTTCTATTTTTTCTGAATGTTCGCCTATCGTTGCCAATGTTCCCCTATTATGAATGCATGGATCATTCTGTGAAGCAAAAAAAGCCAAGTGTAGCCAAGTGTAACATCCCCAGGGTGGCCATCGAAGATTCGGAAGAATACCCGTTTATTCACAGAATAACGTGAAGTGTGGGGTAAGGAGCATGGTCTGTGTAGTAAACATGCAACAAGTTTGCATTTTTCACAGCCTTTTCTGGTTGGCAGGATTTGTCCACCCGTGTGCCCTTGAAAGGGCTTTAGCCGCTGCCTTTTTGACCATTGGAGAAAAGTGCCCTCTCCGTTTTGAGGCGCATCATCGTCATCAGCGCAATGAGCACATCTGCACCAAATCTTTCTTAATTGAGCTTGGTGCTGTGCAGGCGTGTACAGTGCACGCACACAGAATTATATCAGATCTACAAGCTCACAACACGTCGCCTGCGACACGTTGTGAGCTTGTAGATCACAACACTTGTAGAGCTTGTAGAGCTTGTAGAGAGGCTATTTTGGGTATACAGATAGTATGTCATGTCACATGTGTTGTACTGTTCATTCAAATAATTTGTTACGACTCACACAGGAAAGAGGGACGACGCCACCTCTCTCTCTAGCGACCTGCGCTGGGTTTTTCATACAGTAGTCCAGTGTCATTTCACAATTTTCGACCACACAAACTTTCTGACTGACAGGATTGCGATTATGCGATCCTTAATATTAATAACAGCAAAGCAAGCAACTGCTCATTTTACTTTGATAACCAGTAATTTGGGCTACAGGGCAGACTGGTTGGGAAAAATAACGGTGCCTTTCCGAATTCCAGCCCCCATGTCCTTCAAATTCCCTCTGCACATCCCTGCCCCCCCCTCCCCTCTCTCTCTGAATGGACTGGACTTGCTGTGTGTTGAAAAGCCGGTCGTTAGGCTACTTTTGGTTTCCGCAGGCCGCGGGCGGGCGGGTTGTTGATTCATATATTGTTTTGCGGGGCAGGACGGGCGGGTTATGAAAAAAAGCTGCATCACTAGCAGCCAGCCTTGTCCCTTCTTAATTGCAAATTATCCAACCTTATATTACAGGATAATAACCTCAGCACCTTTTGTTGCCAAAACTGAGCCACAATGAAGGTTATTTAATCCATTAAATCAGAGCGCCCAGCAATTTATAGCAGGAGTGGAGCACATTTAGTGACGGACCAGGTGCTATCCCGGATGTAGCTGAAGTAGCCAAAACACTCCAGAGGCGAACGACAACAACGGGAGGTATGATTAATTCTAACGAGACTAGTGACCGCGATGGGCTGTCTAACACATAATCTTTGCTTAGAATTAGACAAAATGATTTAGATTAAGAGTTATTCACATTTTAAGACTTTCGGTCTCGTCGGCTAAAATGGGGGGGTAACATTTTCGTTGACGTCCCATCACGTCAGACGCTCCCAGCCTGTGGAGCAATGCATTCGGTTTTGATATCAATAATCTCTGTACTTTTTATCAATCTCCTTCCTGAGCACTGGGCGTTACTAATTGATTGAACGGAGAACTCCATCATCATAGTGCAGCACTAGTAGAAGTGCTGCACTGATTGAATGAAAACAACTACACCACCATTCTTTTAAAAACAATTCACTTCTGAAACTCATTAAAAAGAACAACACAGTTTTTCCGCTTGGGTGCACCCAGACTGGGAGTCGATTTGAGTCCTTGCATGCTGATTAGTCATTTGATGAAATTAAATGAAGGGGACACATTTTATTTATTTATTTTTCCAAAATTATAGCAATCTCAGAGACAACAGTCTCTGAATATCCATTGATATGACACAGTAGCCTCTGTTTTGTAATGCTGAATGTATGACCATGGATCCTGAAACCCCAAACATGCCCTTACATAGAGACATATTTGAGAGTAACTACTAGGGCTGACCCAAAGAAATCGATTAATCGATGTTCAATCGATACGCACAGGAATCGATTTTTAAATTTTGAATTGAATAGTCATTTAAAAAAAAGACCAAAGCGGACGCTTTTGGTCCGCGAGACGGCCCCATTTGGTCCGCGAGCCATGCTCGCGCCTCGCAGCACCGCAACGCCTCCTCCCCTCTCCCCCTCACTCGTGGTGGTAACAACAAGGAAGGAAGTCAACACAGCAGCCTGCAGTCTTGCCGCCACAAAATAAATCTAAAGTGTGGTTGCATTTTAGAATATGCAAGGAGAACAAAGAACAAGTGGTGTACAGTGTCAACTATGTGACAAGACATTGGCGTATCACATACGGGATGGCCCAAGTGGGGCGAAAAATCCGCGGCGAAATTGGGACCGGGGAAAAGGCCCCTGACCTCCTGGGCTCCGAGGGACTTCCAGGCGCGCTAATTTGAGCCGCGGTCATCCGCACTTTTCTACTCCAAGAAAGAGCCTCGTCGGAATGTTCTGAGAGCGGCGTAGACCGCGGCGCAAATTAGCGCGCCTGGAGCTCCAGGACTGGTGCTTTTTTTTTGGTGTTTTCACATCCGAGTTTCAATCGGAAGAGAAGCTAAATCCCTACATTTTCTGGATTATAGGCTATTTTTTTTTTTTTTTGAGAGGTAATGCCTGTGTCAGGCAGTTGACTTGTTACGGTCGGATGTTTTATTAAGCCTAATTATTTGTGCGTCACTGCTTTCATGAAGGCTGCAACAGTTGTTGCTTATCGTTTTAAATAAATGAGACCAATCCAAGCATGCCTTTCTCTCCGCTATTGTTTAAGGTGCACGCCTCGCATCGCACACCTCGCACCTCGCATCGCACCCCCTCCCACCCCCCCCCCACCCCCCCGTTGAGTTTCGAAGCGTCGACGATCGAAACAAATTTATATCGAAGCGTCGATCATCAAAAACGTGATCGAACTAGTAACTACCGCAGTCTATAATCATTTTACCAAGACTTTTTATCAAATTACTATTTACCCAATTATACAAAATTGCGGGAGGGGGAATCTGAAAATATAAATAGTCAGTATGTGACCCTTATCTGCTTAGATCTGGCTTATTAAGTGGTTAACCAAAGTAATAACCAAAGTAATATGCCGTATTTGTATATTTTGTATATTTATATATTAATGCAGTCTCCAGAGACATTTAATTTGTCTTCTCAAAATGAAAAGTGAACGTGATGTCTGAAGGCGATGATGACATTCAATTCTATCAAGGAGTAAATGATGCAAGTTAGGTGGGTCAGGAGGCGCATGCCTGCATCCGTGACCGTGAGCATGGTTCGATTTGTGAAAAAACTGCAGAGGTCACATTTAACCACTTCAACCTATACAAATAGTGCAACGTATCCCGACATGTTGTGAGCTTGTAGAGCTTTTTGAGAAACATCTATCTATCTATCTATCAATCAATGCACCAAGTTTCTGTCTAAATGTATGTCTGTGTGTGTAGTCCACGTAACTCGAGAACTGTTAGCCCCACCGACTTCAAATTCGACACACGTGTTCCACACCACAGCAGGGGGTGCAGTGCCCAGTGTCGAGTCGGTCGGACCCTTGGTTGTCCAGAACCGCCGCAAAATGACCTCTGCCCGGGCTCCTGACCAGGCCCCTGCCCATCGTCCATATATGGAGCTGGCCTGTTCTGACCTCACAGCACTCCATATTTGGGCATAAAAGCCTTAAAAAGAACTCCATATATGGGCATAAAAGGGAAACAGACATAATATCTGGGTGGGGCATTCATTTCCAACTTGCATCGTTCCAAGTAGGCCAGTGCCCAAAAGGCACCACTGTAGAGGCTCCAACACATAATATCTGGGTGGGGCATGCATTTCCAACTTGCATCATTCCAAGTAGGCGAATGCCCAATGGGCACCGCTGTAGAGGCCCCACGGGCACCGTTCTAGTTTGTAGAATTGTGATATTGTTATCAAACAAATATCAAACATATCAGGTAGTTTACAGTTCCCAACAAGAAATGCACATATTTAGTGCAGTGACAGTCTGACCAGAAGCAGAGATGGATCTAGAGTTGGATATCGAAAGCAGAGGAGCATGTATGCTTTCATTCCCGCTTAGCAAAATGAACCATGTCCCTGAAAGATGTCTGGCAACTCCCGCCAGTGAGGACCTATTATATGAAGATAGGTTGAAAAGTGGAAAAGTGGTGAAGTGGTGCTTTAATAACATTTGGGCAGGCCCGTCTAGAGTTTACATGGACAGGTATCAGTCAAAATGGAGACATCAAAGAAGAAGGATGGATGGGGAAGGATCAACATATGGAATGTCAGGACAGGTTCGCACATATATCCATTAATGGAGATCTAAGGGTTTGAGGTCAGAGTTTCAGTTAGAGTTGCTGGCCAATATTGATCTCCATATATTGGCTTTCCCATGTATGGGGATTTTGAGTGATACACTGACTGACGGACCAAAATGACCTGCGGTCGCAATAACACACTTCTGAGGGGTTCGCACAGATGCGCTTGATAATGAACATAGGTTGGATCAAAGCAATGGCTTGTGGGTGTTTTCTACACTTGATGTTAGAAGAAATGCACCAAAAAAAAGGAAGCTGATCTGACACACGCTGGGAGGAATTGCCCAAACCAGTGAGTGTCTGAAATGAATTGGCTGCTTGAAGTACCTCACTGGGTCTCAAAACTGTCAGCTCAAAACTGTCAGCACAGGTCTCAAAACAGTTTACGAATAATACATGAAAACTAAACATCCACTTTCAATAGTGGACGAAAATATGGCAATACTTATGAAAGAATGGTGAACAAACTGGCTGTTGTTTTTCCCTGTCTCTATTCAGCTTCACTGTCTCTCCTATGTCTTTATTTTTCCACGCTTAACAGACAACCTTTTTGACAGCTCCTACTGTCAAAACATCACCTAGTCGGACGTGGACATATACTGAGAATAGAGAGGGGGGCTGGATAATACAGAGGGGAACTGGAATCATTTATACACAAAGGAAAGGGCTAGGGAGTGGCTGATAGCCCTGCACACAAACACACATCTGCAATCCCTGCATTTTGCAGCTGACTGCCCAAAAGACAGCAGCACAGAAGACAGTGCACTGACAGCAGCACAGAAGAAAACACAAACTGATGTGGTGGGAAGGGAGAACGGAGAAGGAAGGGGGGGGGGGGGGGGGGGGGGGGGGGGAGAGAGGGGAAGAGAAGAGAAGAGAAGAGAAGAGAAGAGAAGAGAAGAGAAGGATTAGAATAGGCTCTGGATCTAAATATCCATTAAAAGGTCTGAATGGTGTCTCCAACAGGAATATCTCTTATCCTGCTTCTGAAACATGAGAAGGAGGCTGGAAGATTGGATGCAGGGGATAAGCTAGCAACAGGTGAACAATAAATATCCAAATATCCCATAATATTAAGCTCACTTTGTCCCTGCATTTTACATGAATGCTACTTTTTAGGGGCACGCAAGCCCCTCCAACGCCTGTCTTTCTGTGTTCCACCTGTGACGTCATGTGTGG
This sequence comes from Protomyctophum parallelum, assembly GCF_964188405.1. NCBI lineage: Eukaryota > Metazoa > Chordata > Actinopteri > Myctophiformes > Myctophidae > Protomyctophum > Protomyctophum parallelum. Next base: position 21,967,884 of record NC_139709.1, read on the forward strand.
CCAACTCTTCATCATATACATTATGATAAAAGGTGCCCCTCACTTCACAAGTGTGATTTTTTAGCTAGGCCCTCCGAAGTCTGACTTTCAGACATGACGTGCATGTGGCAGCCAAGTCTGTCTTAGTTTGTCTTATTCATGCTTAATGACCCCATACCCATAGTCTTTTATGCGGAACCTTGCCAATAGAGAATAGACACAACACTTCCCAATGCATTCTCTGTGTCGGCGGCTTGCCCAGCCAGCCCACATAAAAACGGCATGTTTCGCTATGTTTTGCGTAGGCTGGTGGCAATGCTTTAGGAAGTGTTATCTATCTATACATTTACCGGTCGCTCGGTCGCTGTCTATTTTGCTTGGTCGCCACGACGCACGAACAGCCTCACGGCACCCAGCGCCGCGCAGCCCTGTCCTCCAACCTCAATCTGCCCTGCATTACACACGCCAAACCTTCTAACAATCATCTTAATTAAATGAATTTGCCTCAAAAACAACTCATCTCCCCGCAAATCACGTGTCACCACCAGTGTCACCAGTGAAATGCATGTTGGGCCGGACACAGATTAATACTGGGACACAGTTTTCCACGCAACATTCCCCTTGCATTCTCCAACGCACCTCCCCTTTTTCACACCGCCCCCAGGCAGGCAAAACAACTCGGACCTACACTACAGTGACAGTCAGCTACTCTTGCGTCAGTCGACATAACTTCTTCTTTGGGGAAGCATCGCGGCCAGTGCACCATGCAGGGGTTGCGTGGCACAGGCACCTGAAAGCCAGCTCTGACAGTTGGACGGGGGCATGTTAACGTGAAGTCGTGAACACACGCGCTGTTTCGAGACCACACTGTCCACCCCCTACTCAACCACCTCCTTCGCCGTGCCATACACATGGGCTACATGCACGCTGAAAGCCTGGACACTGACAACGACAGGTTACAGCCCTGCGCGCACCCAGCGTGGCTGCGTGACACACTGAACATCGCGATCACAGCGGAATGCTTATCTGTCGGGGACTCGGGGTGGCCAAATGGAGACGTTTTCTTAACCGCCTATACCGTTAGCACGCAACAACAACAGGGTTTAAATCCGCCCGGACGAGGAATTGCCTTGGCAACAAAACAGATGCAATGACCAACGCTGGCTCAATAGCTCAGGAACGACACATCCCTAAATCACACAAAACATCTCATTCTTAACCTGATTATATAAAGAACTAGAAAAGTGCCCTTCTGGGCACAGGTCTCCACCAGGTTATCCACAGATCCGTGCAGTTAGAGGTAAAAACACTTTTGGGCCAGTTATAGCGCCACCTTGAGGCTGAGTTGAAATTGTTCATGTGGCATTTCGTCCTCGGCCTAGTGGGAATGTGCGTGCACAATTTCACGGAAATCACGCGATGTGTTCATGATTTGCAGCATTTTGTTTGAAACTGGGCACTCCTGTGAACTTTGGAAGCCAATCTTAACCAATCAGGATGGAGTCTGAGAAATCTGAAAGACCCGTTTCGTTGAATGGCTCTAGAGAGACTGTGTACTAATTTGCGTGATGTTTGGACAAAATCTGTAGGTGTACTGTGAAAAAACTTGTTTTGCACAAAGCGGCATCCTGGTGGCGCTATAACAGGCCGTTCTGGAAAGTTTGGGGCAGAGGTTCATGGTTGGCATCCAGGGAGTGTGTGTGCAAAATTTGGCATCGACCGGGTTAACGGTGGCTGAGATTAGCTGGTCACGGACGGACGGACACACGGACACACGGACGGACGGACGGAGTGCAAAACATACTCTCCCCATGCCTTCGGCTGGTGGAGACAAAAACTACAACTTGCTTTGCAGCCCAAAAAGCCAACCTCCCGTTTCATAGCTTATATCTCTATGGGCAGCAGACGGTGAGCGGTTAGGGACCGTCTACAAAGTGCAACACCGAACGTGAAAATATTCAATAACTTCCATTTATAGGCAGAATATCACCACCAAATTTACATCACACATCAATGGTGTACTTATGATTGTACTACAGCATTTACTTGCACAAGAAACGTTTAATTAGCCTACTTTTGTGCCCAACCCAACTTCCCAAGACCATCTGTAATCAATTCCCCCCCCCCCTATCAGTAATGTGATCTATTATATCGCATTACCCACACTGAACATAATTTGCTGTTCATATATTCAGAACGGGTAAGGACTAGTTATATCTAATTTTGTCCTTTTGTCCTCACAATACAAAAATCACTCGTGAAGTGAGGGGCGCCCACTGACGCTGACAGGGGCATGCTGAAAAGGGGGGGGGGGCTGTTTGAGGTGACTATGTATGAACAAGCCAGTAGTGGTGCAAAACAACCTAAATGGGGTTAGAAATACACAACCAGAATGCTGTTGCGGGGCTCACGGCATTAAGCAAGATGCCATGGTGGTTCCCATGTGTTTCTGACTATGAAGTATTATTCCACATTTGGGCAAGCAGGTACAGGTAGCACTAGTGGCTGCAGAAACCCCAAAACCACATCTTAAATGTAGGATTAGGATCAACCAATATCTCATGTGGCTGCCATTTAAGGACAGGATATGCTTAACCCATTTAGGCCTGACGTCGAAATTAAAAAAAAGGTTCGCTCTGAAAGAATATATATATTCAAAGATTTGTGCCGCTCGGTGGCGCGCTATGAGCTTGTAGATCTGCTATTTTTCAATAGCTAAAACATAACATAATGCTTAGTTAAAACCGGATTGGGTTAATAAAAACTCCAGTTACCACAGGCTGTGGGTGTCTCTGCTCTATCTCACACATTTCCTGATGCATAAAGAATCTGACGACAACCAGGATTGAGTTTATGACAATGCAGAGGAAGGCACAATTAATCATAGGCTTTGGAACCCTACTACCTAGCTGCTCAGGGGGTGAGGAGGGCGTGCATACTGTATACTGCTTAATTGATACTCCAGTTTGACAGTGTCACACGGCAAACATGTACTTTACTGTAGGTACGTTCTTTTTGGATACCCTAGCCTACACTAGTAGGCAATGTAGAGTCTTTCACTTGCAAATGTGAAAGATTCAAATCCAAATCTGGACAAGAAGACAGGAGGAAAAGGTCCTGATAATAATGTAGGACTCGACACAGACATCCAGAGAGATATTTCCCTAACCACCAGAGAAGGCATCTCCATGTCAAGAGATGGCACAACATCTGACTTCACAACACAATACATTTTTCCTTTGTTGCTTCTCCTACTGTTCTATCCAAAAGACATGATGGCCACTTATTAAAAATCCTAGTTGGATATCTTTTGCAGCTGGAAAGCTGCAAATGTACAGAGTGGAATCTACCATAACTACAAGAATTTACATTTTAATTCAGCTGGGAAGAGTAACCGTGTGAGTCATTGCAGACTTGGCATCTGTTTGCATCTTTGTGTATAAGCCAGTGTATGATTGTAGTCAATGAAATATGTGCACGCACATGTGCATGTCATATACTTTGTGTGTGTGTGTGTGTGTGTGTGTGTGTGTGTGTGTGTGTGTGTGTGTGTGTGTGTGTGTGTGTGTGTGTGTCACTGTCTTGTCCATAATATGTAGTGACCACGCATGCTTACAAGTGTCATTATGCATGTATGAGTGTGAATAAAGTGAACAGGGTCAGTAGGGAATCTAGATGTGATGATGGGGGATGGTAGAACATATCGCATAGAAGGATAGCGGGGCGCTCGGGGGGGGGGGGGGTGTCTAATGGGGGATGGGGTGACAGGAGGAGGACAGCGAGGGGGAGGGGAGATGATCTGGGTGCATAACAACATAAACATTGGTGTACACAACACAATAACTAGATTATGGACATTAAAACCTCTCAATTACAAGAACCTGTTATCTCAAAGATCAGGTGGGTTCTGAGTTCTGACCGATCAAGGGCAGAACAATATATCAAATTAACATTCAGTCACATTATAGAGCTACTCCTATTTTGTACACAACCACAAGTTTAAATCATAATATAAAGTAATTAAACATTTGCATTTTTCAATATAATTTTTGTGGAGCCCTACTTGTCAGGATATTGTGTGGATTTCATTACCGATTTGAGAGGCAGCACTCTGTACTAACAGAACAGCCTCTGATGTGATGAAAACACAAATAAACAACAACCTCTGAACTAACAAAATGTGATAACCGAAATCTAGGAAAAGTACAGCGGCACGCTACAGCCCACTACCCAAGACTGCCTCTCCTTGTGTCTTATTGTCCCTTCATCAGCTTAACAACTCAGTGAACAAAACGCTAAGAAATCATTTGAATAGAAACACATGATTACCCAACACGGGGAAAGAGTCAGTGTCATGTCCAAAAGTAGACAATCACGGCTGAGGCTCAGGTGATATTGGTCTAGCTGTTAAGAGGGTGCCTGCTTGAGATGGAGCAAATTAAATATCCACCTGCTTGCAGTTACATGCACGCTTGCACATGGAAGAAATGGACATGGGGCACTGGCTGACCCTTTAATAGAATGATACGTATACAACATGGTCCTGTAATCTACAAATGGCAATCTCAGCTTTAAAGCCTTTCAGCGCAAATATGCTTTCACTCGGATCTTAAATGCAATCAGAAGAGACTCTGGCAGATGGAAATAAAAACACCCTCAGACTGTGCGTGTGTGTGTGTGTGTGTGTGTGTGTGTGTGTGTGTGTGTGTGTGTGTGTGTGTGTGTGTGTGTGAGAGAGAAACGTCTCACAAAACAATGACAACCAAACAAGAGTTCGGAACATCGGATTGTGCGTGTCTTTCTGGTCCCACATGAATGTTTCAGGAAGAAAGATGCTCCAAATGACCCGTTTTCCCCAAAAGGCCTGAAGAAATGGGCCTACTGGTGATACGGGAATTCCTCCTGTGACACAATTAACCAAGACAAAAGAATATAGCCAACATGGCAAATGAACAAAGCTTGTTCAGTACTGGCTTAACCTCATTGGTTTCAGTCAGAGCATTCTTCTGGAATACAAGCTACTGGTTCTCACCGAGAGATCTGTGTGCACAACCAGAACCAGGCAAGCACACATTCCTATGAAACTGCTGTGTGTGGTTCTCAATATGTGCTTATGTGGAGGAACCCAATATTAGTCATGATTCTCAAAATCCACAATTTAATTTGACAATCACTGGCATGCATGGTGGCTTTTTTCGCAGGCGAGTAATCTCTAGCTGTACTACGTTATACTGTTGTTTTAATTTAAGGTCATTCGGTTCTCACTTTATTGATTGTTGTTACACCCTAACATAGAATATTCATGCGTGCGTCACGTGTGTTGCTGTGTGTGCGACGTCCAATACCATATGTGAAGTGCATTGATTACCCTGCTGTCCCATACAGTCCCAAAATAGCACAAGAAGCAACAAGATGAACACACATAGCATTGAATCACCAGCCCATGGTGTGGCCCAAAGCAGCCAACCCCAACCTACAAGTTCACTCTCTCAGGCAGGCAGTGAGGTGGATTTGCACCTGTGCTCCTTAACTTGCCTTGAAAACCCTGCCTGCATTTGTCAAAACAAAATGATGCTTCTGCATATCAAATGTGCAGTGAGGACAAAAACAATACAAGCACAACACTGCAAAAAGGGACACAGCGAATAGGTGATTTGTGTACCCTAGGGCCTTTTTCCGGGGAAATGCATACATTTTCTGGATCATAAGAGTTAAAGGCACAGTGAAATGAAACTCATTCGCATCTGCATGGAAGATCTAATAAAAATGTTCTATGCCCAAAAATGTTCTACGCTGTGTATATACAGCTTACTGTAAATGGAGCAATTTCAGGTCGGTGCATGGGTCATGTCTGTCTGTTGATAAGATTTCAGAATTGGTTTTTTACATGTTTGTTACATGTATGATTAGCTTTCTGTCTTTGAGGGGCGCTAGCCCCTCCCCTATGTCCAGCGTTGAGGGTTTGTGTAAACACTATGTTTAAACACTCAAAGGTGGCCATTCATTGTCAATGGCATTCAAAAGATTCTATATTATTCTTTTTTACACAACGTGGAGTAACCCAGTGTGGTTCATTCGTCCAGATAGGCGTTATTGAGGAAATGAGTGATTTGTTTCCTTTACACTTACGACAGTTTTCCTCGTCGCTGTTGTCCGAACAGTCGTCATCGTCGTCACACCTCCAGATGGTCGGTATACACCTCGTGTTATTGCATTGAAACTGTCCATCCTCGCACTCCTCTGTCGTTGCTGCTGCCGAAGAAAAGGAAAACAAAACGTTTCAGCCACAACAAGCGCGTCCAGCTGTCATTGCATTTGCAAATGAATGCCTAATTGATATTCAGCAGTCAATTAAGGCGGGGGCGTTGAGACTGAGAGCCTGGCTGCCTCACTGCATGGCTCGTTTGGTTTCGTGCTACACATAGTCTAATTTTTCTGGGCAATTACAATGATTCTGTCATGCTTTTCCTTATTGTTCCTAGAATCAACGTGGGCTGCGTAGGCTACTTATCTGTCAACAATGTCCGGCATAGGCAACAACTGCATGCCTCCTCTGTTGCAGCATGGATGCTCGTACAGTCAGCCACATGTACCATGATGAGACGATGGCATTCCCCCTTAATGGACCTGTCACAGTACACTGTCACTGACTGAATCATAATACTCTTACTAAACTATACTACTGGCCATTAAAAATGCATCGCTGTAAATTATGAATAGGTTTAAAATGTGTGTGAGACTCCCTCTCAGTAGAAGATTATATCCTAGCATGTGTGTGCCAGCAGGAACGCTTCCAGGCAGTCAGTTCAGTCGGGCTACTCTCCAGCCTCACCGCACAGAGGAAAGCGAATTTATTTAATAGCACAATTTTCTATTGATACACATGTATCTTTTTTTGCCACAGAACAAGAAACACAAAATAAACCGAACTCACCGTCCGACGAATGGAGCTTCAGGACTAACAAATGAAAAAGTAGTAATTTCCTTATATCCGTCCACATTTCTGGAGGAGGTGATGCTGTGTTCATCCAACATCCACAAACAAAAGGCAATCAGAGACCCACGCAGCCTTTCCTCTAGCGATGCGACGGTGGTACTGCTGGCTGCTGCCTCCAACAAGACCCTCTGCCTCAGCAGCCAAATGAACCGGTGATGGCGATGACGCCGTGAGGGCGGGGATTGTGCCAAGATGACGATTAGCCTATACTATAAGAAAGTCTATATTTTCATATTATGTTCTAATGTCCTGCTGTTCTATTCTACTCAGTTGTAGCAGCTCCATTTCAAGCTTATGTGCCAAAAGGGTTTTCATTTCGTCAGTGTACACATGCACTTGGATGAAATATTGGAGGAGCACACAACCATATAGCACCTGCATTTTATCCAGTGGTATGAACTATATAAATATAGTCCACTTGCCAGAATGTGAACATGTTGAGTACACCAAATCTTTTTGTTATAAATGTTGAGTATGTAGCATGTAGAAACTGCCAGATGCTAACCTGCACATGTTGAGCAATTTTCATAATTGGCATATGTGACTGACCATACCTTAACCTATAAGAAAAGAATCACACCTGTGTGAACTGAGTGGTGCAACTCCCCTCTCCCCCTGCCTCTCTCTCTCTCTCTCTCTCTCTCTAATTAGCAGGCAACAGTGTCAAGTTTCCACTCTATTCTATTCTATTCTATTTCCACTCCAAAGGACATTAAGGAAACAACTCCAAGATTTCCAACTCATTCAACTTTTATTTTCCAACTTTTTCATGCTGTGCACAGTTGACTTCATTTGTTGATTTGGTTGGTTTCTTATCGGTTAGGTTGAAAACCTTTGAAAACAGAGAGACAAAGATTAACAACAACGCCAAACAACAAATGATAATTCTTTTTAAACACTTTTCCAATCAATAAGTTATTTTTAACCAGTCTTGTTTTTAAGCAATAAAGTATCTTAAACAATTAAATGTACTTTAAGCAATCCAATGCCTTATTTAAAAGGACTTGTAAACTAATTTAGCAAAGTCATTTTAAGAACAATTTTTATTAAATATTTCAAATTAACCATTTAAACACTTGGAATAAAGAAATTAGATAATTAGCTGATCCTTGAGCTTGTAGCTCAGCTCTTTTCCAACTAAGCATTTTAAACCTTTAACACAGTGAAACATGAACTGTTCACATTTGTCTTATTTTGTAAAGTTATACTTTTGAAACACAAATGAAAGCTTCCAATCATAACATGAAATACAGAAATGTGGTCCTTCCCCAATCTAAACTGTAGCAGTTACTAAATACATTAGCCCATTAAAGCCAGATTCTAAACACATTAAGCAGCATTTACAAATATCACTGATTAAGACAAAATATTATCACCAACCATTGGCGTCTTTGGACTTGGAACATGCCGAGTAGATCTTGCTTCTTGTTTCTGGTGTATAGTTTGTTTGAATGCTCCCTCCAGCCTTTTCAGGTGTTCCAGCTCAGCCAAACGAGCAGCCATCTTGCTGGTGCACCCTGGGAGATGTAGTTACCAGTGTGATGTTGGAAGATGCCTAGCAAACAAAACACCTCCCACTTGAGCTCCTGGTTTTCCAAAGCAGCGAGGTCACACAAGTCCTTCCCTCCTGGTTGCTCTTCAAATTCTTTAATGATTAATGATTGATGCCAATTAGGCCAATTCGGGGTTTTGACAGCACAAACAGTGCAACAGTATCTCTCTCTGTTTCTGGCACAACAGCGCCACTTTTGCCCCTACTGGTACTCTAAACATAGTCACATAGGTTAGGACATGGGTTTTCAACAGGTGGTCCGTGGACCACTGGTGGTCCGTGAAGGTATTGCATGTGGTCCCTGACCATGCATTTGGTAATGTAGGAAAGGGAAGATTTGTATTTGAATTCATTGTATTGACCACAAGTTGAGAAACAATGCAGTAAATGACGTGGTGACATGTCGATGTTGTCAGTTACTGGGAAGTTGGACGTCAAGAACTTCCACAGAAGGGAGTTAGAATCTCATGAGAAAACTGTACCTGATTGCCTGGTTGAGTCACCATTATAAGGAAATGTGCCCATAATTAATTGCATGTGTCTGCTCGCTCATACATACAGTAATAGCAACATGATTTTAATATGGAAGGTTAATTTCCCCCCCCTCCCAACACAACGGTGGTCCCCAGGTTGATTCTCAGTCAGGGTGGTGGTCCCTGGTTCATAATCAGTTGAAAACCCCTAGCATCATAAAAAAACCCTAGTTTGACACGTCACATGCTACATAAAGCATGATGAAATTGTGGATTTCTTGCCTTCAGGTTGTTCATTTTAATGGTATGTATGGTCACATATTATGCTAATTATGAAAATTGCTCAACATATGCAGGTTAGCATCCGACAGTTTCTACATGCTCTACATTTCTACATGCTCTACATTTCTAACAAAACCTTGGTGTACTCATTCAACATGTCCGGGTTCACCCGGGGGCTCACTGTCATAGGTTATTTGACAAAGAGTATGTAGATAGGAACTACTCCTGGTCAAATAATACTCAACTCAATTACATTTAAGTACTGCAGTAGACTACTGCTTGCTTATTAATTCATAATGTATTGTTTTTCCCTTCCTAGAAATGAGTGGAGTCAAAAGTGCAATATTTGTTTCCCCCAAAGACTATTACTCAAGTAAAGTAGCCTACAGGTCAGATAGCCTATCTGTTCCCCTCCCAACACCAGTCTATGTAAAAGTGTCCCTGACCAAGATATAGCCCCTAGCTGCTCCTCAAGCCCCCCCCCCCCCCCCCCCATTAATAAGGTAATTAAATAAAAACATCTAATAACAATCCACTACAATTAAATGAGTTATGACATTGAATAAATGGTTGATCATTTTCTAGATGAGAGAGAGAGAGAGAGAGAGACACGGAATGTTGAGAAGAAGACAGGGGCCATTTAAACAGCACTGTAGTTAGGGAATTTTAGCAATATAGTTGGACCATCTGTGAAAAAATTTACCGCCAATAGCTTTCTTCACCAATGTGTTCTTATAGGTGTCTAGAATCACCTCTCAATTTTTTCAAACCCAATTCCTCGTGGAAAATTCTGGGGAGCCAATCAAAGTTGAGGAGTTAAGGAGGCTTGGGTGAAAAATATGAAAGTATAAAATTAACTTGTGAGGTGTCTAACTAGGGGTTTTCAGGGGTGCTGAATCCATTCCAACCATTATTTTTTAGTAAAAATGTCTCCCTGGCCATATAATATTGGTATATTGGTTATTAAGCTGTAATGTACAGCACACAGTGTATAATCAATGGTAGGGGATTGGGTTGTTGTTGAATTGATTCTATTCTGAAAATAAAAGAAGAAAATATTGCTAAACACTTGATAAGAGTGTACACCTACTGTGCACATGCTCAGTGGATACACTGTCTGCATGTGGGGACTTAAGGAGCCCGGCTTGGGTCTAAAGATTACTTGTGACTAACTAGGGGGTTTCAGGGGTGCTGAATCTATTCCAACCATTATTTTTGAGTAAAAAAACCAACTCATTTTCCATAAGAACATATTTTATTACATACTGCAAGAAAAATGTAAATCAGAAATGTGCAGTATTGATGAAACCTGGTGTCAACCGGGTGTTACTCAGCCAACTCCTCATCTTCCTCACTCCTTATCTCGTCTTCCTGGTTGATGTTCTTGCATCCTCCATTACACTTGCCACAAGCAGATATATACCCTGGTTTTTACAGCAGCACCTGCGTGTACTACAGTCTCCCTCACAGTTGCAGCTGATGAATTTCAGTATATAGTCTGGGGCAATGGGGTCTGTGGTAGGGACTGGTGCATAGCCTTCTCCTCCCAGTTTTCACCCGTAGTCAAGGACATCCAGTGATGGACTTTGTAGCAGTAGCCAGTCTCTGGTTTGGAGATATGCCCGGAGAGAATGTTGTGCTGCAGCTGCAGTTTCTCTGGTATGATCTTCCCAGCAGCAGCATGCTTGCTGAAGGTCTCAAATCTCAAGTCCCCCAAGTCCTTTGGTGGTTTCCCGTGGTACATGATTTTGAAGATTTCACAGCCGGCTGTGATGATGGCATCTTTCTGGGCTTGGATGTCAAGAAAAACGTCCATGGCTGTCTCGGCTTGGTCCGTCTTGCAGAGTTATATATAGATATGCTTCTTACACATTCCAAATGGTATCTTAATTTGGGGTCATCTCCGTTGTTCCAGTCCTCATGTAGTCTTTTGATTAATGCTGCATCATCCAGACTCTCAGAAAGAGACGCAATATGTGCATAGCCTTTATGGGTGACATTTAAGAGCTTTTGAATATCAGGACCACCACAGATGAAGCACCTTAAGCCACAAGCTACAGAATCCTCTTCCATGTTGTTTTCCAGGATGCAACACTCCTGCTCCTTCCCCACATGCAGACAGTGTATCCCACTGAGCATGTGCACAGTAGGTGTACATTTCGCTAATCACTGAGGTTTTTCAGATGTGGTTTCACAAATGTCAACGAGGTCATCACGACCTCGTTGACATTTGTTGTTTGATGTTTGAAAATAGCATGTTTCACTCAAAAACACTTGGTAAAACAGAGGAAAACAGGGATTCTTTTCTCCGTTTATTATTTAACATTGAAGTGACTGGAGCAGTAAATCTTTGGATCGCATTATCTCCTGTTTTTTTTGTGAATTAGAATTTATTTATGTATTTATCTTTTTTATTTTATTTGTTTAAAGAGACGTCAAAAGACGTCATTGGCGCTGTGGGCTTACTAAAAACAGTCGTCAAAAGACATCATTGGCAGGGAATGAGTTTTAACAAGCCCTCGGGGCTCCTTAAGCAGACAGTGTATCCACTGAGCATGTGCACAGTAGGTGTACACTCTTATCAAGTGTTTAGCAATATTTTCTTCTTTTATTTTCAGAATAGAATCAATTCAACAACAACCCAATCCCCTACCATTGATTATACACTGTGTGCTGTACATTTACAGCTTATTAACCAATATACCAATATTATATGGCCAGGGAGACATTTTTACTAAAAAATAATGGTTGGAATGGATTCAGCACCCCTGAAAACCCCTAGTTAGACACCTCACAAGTTAATTTTAGACTTTCATATTTTTCACCCAAGCCTCCTTAACTCCTCAACTTTGATTGGCTCCCCAGAATTTTCCACGAGGAATTGGGTTTGAAAAAATTGAGAGGTGATTCTAGACACCTATAAGAACACATTGGTGAAGAAAGCTATTGGCGGTAAATTTTTTCACAGATGGTCCAACTATATTGCTAAAATTCCCTAACTACTGGTAGCTATATCACACCCACCCAGGCGGCCATGGATCAATTTGACTTCACAGACAGTTAATAGAGCCAAAGCCTGGCAGCAGCAAATAGAAAAGGGGGATCAGGAGGTCACTGTGGGTTCCTGTGTGTGGGGACACATTTGGTTTGGACGGCTGAAGGAAGGAAGAAAGTGAGAGAGACACAAATAAAATAAGTTATTGAAGTGTATGCTTCAGAGAAATGAAGATGACACTGGACTGGAGGCTGCCACACATGCAGGCCTTATGTGTGTGTGACGATAACAAATCTGTTCACTACAATGGACCAATTCTTTACTCTCCAGCCTCACCACACAGAGGAAAGCAAATTTATTTAGCACAATCTATTGATACATGTATCTGTTTTTTAGCCACAGAACAAGAAACCGAACACCGGTTTGAAAGCTCCCAAAAAGTTACAGTGTATGTACAGTGCAGCTAGCAGCATGACTAACATTTTCAAAACATTTACTATTTTGAAACATTTATCATAAAACACACACAGTAATGCACACAGGGCCAGGTTGAGACTTTCCGGGGCCCCGGGCTTGGACCATGCTTCGGGTCCTCCACACCCCAGCTCTCAGAAGGAAATAACAATATCTCAGCACAGAACGTCTTAACGTTTAACAGTCCAGTCTATTTAAACTACAATACAACATAGGCAGCAATGATAATCTACTGATTCTTTCTACCTTTTTGGAATGAGAAGTCCACAAAGAAACAATGCCTGCTGACATTTTTAAACTGCTGTAGCACATAGCTCCAAAGTATACTCACAATTGCCGTCCCTATACATGGCATATGACACAGAGCACTGAAGCCTTATTACCTTGCGCATCGTCCTCTATGGAGTGTTATGTATGATAATTAATGCAGATTTAGCTGCAGACGCATGAACACACCAGCAGGTGAGTCAGGTACCGAGTAGCCTTGGAAACCCAGATCGAGGCACGAGAGAATATTGCTTTCTATATGCTGCGATGCAGCGGGGGGTAAAGTATAGTTGGTTGGCTCTGGCCCACTGTAGCTTTGGGCCCCAGGCTGTAGCACCATGAGGCCCCCCATCCTACACACACACACACACACACACACACACACACACACACACACACACACACACACACACACACACATGCACACACAGCACTGTATATATGAACTGCTACAATTATGCAAATTTACACATGTCCATATGCAAATAGTTAAAGTGAAGTGGACACTATATAGTTTCTCTGTGGCTGTGTGGCCCTCGCATCTCTATCATTAACCACACAGTGCTGCTGTTATTGCTCTTGCTTAACACAATGGGGTTACAGTCCTCGCAGCAGGGAACAGTGCAACAATGGTATTTACAGGACACGTGGCTTTCTGCCAGACCCAACAATGCTGTCAGTCAAATAGGCCATACCATCGCTGACAGTCTAATCAGTCATTGTAATGGATAAACTGATGCTGAAGTTAAACCCCTCTGACCTCAATTTATGCGTGATGTATACTTCATTGTGCGGCAGTGTTGCATGAAAACAGCCAATCTGTAGATTGGCTGTTTTCATGCAACATCTCACACAACGTGTCACATCATAATCATCACACAATTAGGTATACTGTACGAGTATACATCACTGGATCTCTGGAGTTTTTTATGTGACGGCCTGGTGAAGATATATATGCTCCACTCATGTGCACCTCAATCCTGGGCTAATGGCAAATTAAATGGTCTTCTATCTAAAAAATATGTGTCCTATTAACCGCACATATGGGAGACACCAGCCCCTTCACACAACACTCATTGCATAACAGAAATAGTTATAATTGTAGTGATACACAGTAAAATCCAGAGAGTCATTTAACATTTAGATTCTAAAAAGGGATCACAGTTAAATTAACATCCGGTGGAGGATACCCGTGCAGTGTATCGAAAAATACCCCCCATGTTTGTACTGGGAATTCCAAGTAAAAAAGAATCACTTCAAATAGATTGCAATTTGCAACGTTGCGCATGGCATGCATTCAAATCCCTTTGGAGCTGTACATAATGAAAGAAATTAACTGGATAAAATTTGAATCTCATCAATCTGGGAGATAACACAAGCTAAATTGAGTTTGCAGTCAATTTGCTGTGAAGAGTGAATCATGACAAAATTTAAACGCTTTTAGCACACCGAGGATTAAGCAGTAGGAAAAGCACAGAGAGCAGAGAGAGAGAGAATGCAGAATTCCTTAAGGGCAGATTCTGCAAAATGGTTCAACAGAATTTATATGAATTGCACTGTATACAGCAGGGAAAGCTTAATTCAAAGAGAGCTTTGAAGAGACTTTCATTAAAAGTTCAAATCCATGCGTGTGATTTCAGCACAGATACACACTGAATGCTAATGGCAATTCAGTTATAGTGTACTGTTTATCAAGAATCAAGGAGGTTTATTTGTCACTACACAGGTACAAGCAGCTAAATGTGATTGTAATTATGTGCTTTCACATGTTAAAATATCACTTTTTAAAAATGAAATACCTTCAGGTGGCATAATAATGATGCTTTTCGAATTTTCCTGAAACTCCGAAGATAAGTGCAAGTGAAATGAGTGTATTGAGGAATTTTATGTTTAGATTTATGTGGGTTTTTTTGGAAACTCAGAGGCAATGTTTATTTGTTTTTAATTAATCTGGGCCATAAGTGTATACTCTCAGACTTAAAATAGTAACAGTATTTTTCAGTGTAGATTGGGTTTCAGAGATGAAACTAGATAAAGTGCCAATCGGCACAGGTCTCCACCAGGGCAGGTCAGGTTATGGCCTCATGGTGGCGCTATAACAGGCTGTTGAGGAAGATTTGGGCCGGAGGTTCGTGTTGGAGGGATGCAGGTACAATGTTTTTCCATGTGTGCATACATAAGTTGTATACAGATCGATGCAGTTATAGCTAAAAACAGGAATTGGCCTGTTATAGCGCCACCGTGAGGCTGATTTGGATGTCGTCCTCGGCCTAGTGGGAATATGCGTGCACAGTTTCATCGCAATCGGACGCTGCGTTGAGGAGTTGTGGCGATTTGTACAAAGCGGGCTACTCCTGAAAAGTGTAGGAGCCAATCGTGACCAACCAGGATGGAATATGAGAAATCAAAAAAACCTGTCTTGATCACATGACTATGGAGATCATGTGTACCGATTTGCGTGAAATTTGGATAAAATCTGAAGGAGTAATAATAGAAAATGTGTTTTACATATGTCGGCCTCCTGGTGGCGCTATAAAGAGCAGATGTGAAAAATTCCAGACAAAGGTTTTTCCTTGGCCTCTAGGGAGTTGGCATACAAAGTTATCCACAGATCCGTGCAGTTAGAGGTAAAAACACTTTTCGGCCAGTTATAGCGCCACCTTGAGGCTGAGTTGAAATTGTTCATGTGGCAATTCGTCCTCGGCCTTGTGGGAATGTGGGTGCACAATTTCACGGAAATCACGCGATGTGTTCATGATTTGCAGCATTTTGTTTGAAACTGAGCACTCCTGTGAACTTTGGAAGCCAATCTTAACCAATCAGGATGGAGTCTGATAAATCTGAAAGACCCGTTTCGTTGAATGGCTCTAGAGAGACTGTGTACCAATTTGTGTGATGTTTGGACAAAATCTGTAGGTGTACTGTGCAAAAACTTGTTTTGCACAAAGCGGCCTCCTGGTGGCGCTATAACAGGCCGTTCTGGAAAGTTTGGGGCAGAGGTTCATCGTTGGCATCCAGGGAGTGTGTGTGCAAAATTTGGCATCGACCGGGTTAACGGTGGCCGAGATTAGCTGCTCACGGACACACGGACGGACACACGGACGGACACACACACGGACGGACGGACACACGGACGGACGGAGTGCAAAACATACTCTCCCCACATGCCTTCGGCCTGGTGGAGACAATACGGAGTGCAAAACATACTCTCCCCACATGCCTTCGGCCTGGTGGAGACAATTATATAAAATGGGGGTCTGTGGTATACTATAATGCATGTCAAACTGGGAGTCCTTGAATTAAAAAAGGTTGAGAATCTCTGTATTACTGTCCTTGACAATTTCATGCAGCATAAGAGTCAGAGAATATCGGGGTGGGGAGAGGTCACCAATGAGTAAGGGGGAAAAGTGGCAAGGATGTAGGACACCTCCTGCTGGGAACAGCTCTAAAACATCTGGATCAATAAGGATTTGGGAGTGCTCCCAAAATGGAATTAAGGTTCAGGGTGTTGGAACTTGTGAGGAAGCCAAGAATATTCAGCAGTGTCTACACTACTGTCCACTTGTCCAGTCATCTCTGACATTCTAGAACGGTGGCTGCATCAGAATGTCACCGGTGTTTCTTTCTTAGTAACACTGTTGGATCAACTTTGTACTGGTTACACTGTTGACACTGTAGTGGTATCAAGGTGTTTCTGTGATTTTTCGCATTCGACGCGTTGTGCGTTTGTACATCAGCTATTTTAGTTATTTTTGACCATTTCCGCCTATAATGGATATGCCCAAATCAGGGATGCCACATTAAAAGTGGTTAAGCATCGCCATGCCAGGCTATAACAACAGTAAAAAGGCTTTGGTTTTTCACACGGGCAGACCCAAATACGCAGTCTACCATTCATTGTCAATGGAAGTCAGTGACGTGAAGCTACGAAGCAAATCCAACGCTTGTAGCTGCTGCAAAAGCTACAACAGCTACAAATACTCTGTGTAGCTTTCCATCTTTTCCATCTGCCCTGCATGTGAACGCAGCAACAGGCCTACAGAAAAAGGACTGGGCACTGCTAGTCCAAAAATAAAATAAAATTTGCACCATGTCAGTGCAATAAACCACCACACACACACACACACACACACACACACACACACACACACACACACACACACACATGCGCATGGTCGCTCGCTTGCACAGACACCCACACCCACACACACACACACACACACACACACACACACACACAGAGGAGTTTATGCACACTTATGCGTAGTCAAGCAGATGGGCAAATGACATCTGACAGACACAATCATAAATCTTACTTAATCTTCCTCTCTCCCTACACAACAGACTTGCACATGCACTCATACACAAACACAGCACACAAGGGCACCTGTGATCTTCTTGCTTATTTAATTACATGAGTCATTGGATATAGAATCACTGCCAACCTTGGTAATGAGTTCCATTTTGTGCTCCGGCCAGGGGAAAATATAGAAACTTGAATTTCGTTAGGCCTACTTATAGCAGCTGTTCATAAAATGTTTATTATGGATGGTGAGATAATTGAAAGGATTTTCATCAGAATTATGGGTAAAATGTGTTTCAATATTAATAACATATCCAATTATCTTACATTTTTAGCTCACAGGTTTGCCATATTTTCCCAAATAATAGTTTCCAGTAGTGATTTAAATGGCTGTTTTAGTGAAAGCAGAATTTAGATTTGACTTATGCTGAAAATCTAACTAATTTATTATTTTATATTATTCATTTTGTATTCTGCAGGGACCCAGTCAAATCTCCCTCAGAGAGAGAGAGAGAGAGAGAATAGTGTCTAATCGTCTTTAAAGGTTTTCTTTATAATCCGATTCCTTAGGGTCATCCAAATAACATATTAAAAATTGATTATTACAGAAATTGTGGATCAAACGGTCAAACGTTGGGGTACCATTGAAAACCTATATATCAAATTTGAATTATGCTTTAACATGTGACATGTCAAACTAGGGGTTATTCATGATTCTGAATCAATTGAGTTTTGCACGAAAAACACTCCTTCGGCTAAAAACGGCCATAGCCGTCTTCACAACTAGCCCAATGAGTGTTTTCGCTAGTGTTTTTTGTTTTTTATGTTTTTATTATTTATTATGTGCCAACATAAATAATATAGAAACCTGTTTATGTAATGATAATTTTAAAGCAATTGTCCAAACCAACCTCACCTGTGTGTCACCACCAATCACCACCCCCACTGATTGATCTCTGCAGTGGAAAGTCCCTAAATTTACGCGCGTGCAGTCGCGCACACACGCGTACGCATGCACGACCGCACACACATACCGTACAGTACGTGCCACGCGCCCATTAAGCAGGTGACAGGCAAGGGATGCTCCTCCTGGGAACCCTTGTTTATCAACTTTCTCACGCCTAATTGATACAATGTTGCGAGTGAGGTGGTTTAAAATGTTGGCCTTTTTGGACACTTCTTGACCAGGCATCATTTGAAAAGGACGCACCACGCACGCACTACACTACACTACATCATATGTTTTATGAAACAAAACAGTTAGCTACCGCTACGTATCATTACAAGTTACTGTTACGGTGATAATAATAATCAACCAATTGAGATGTCATGTTCTAAACATCAAGTGCGCGGCGTAGCGGACAAGACGCCCAAGTGTGCCAGATGCAGACATCACGGTTACGTCGTCCCGCAGAAGGGGCACATGAGGACATGCCCGTTGCTGGACTGTACGTGCTGGAAATGTTCACTGGTGACGGAAAGGTCAAAGATCGGGGCCCTTCAACGGAAGGTGAGGAACTCCGAGAAGATCAACTCTGGAGCCGGTGGGACCGACCCACAGACATCGATGGGAGAGGGCGAGGCTGAATCCCCGGGCACCTCCAGCCAGACCCAGTCCAGCTCGGCAACGATCAAGGTCCTGGAGGTGGAGGACGAGGAGACGGCAGATAAAAAAACCTATGCACAGCTCCGAACCGTTCCACCTCCCGAGATGATGGATCCATCCGAAGAGGTGACGTTCTCTGGACGCAGCCGAATTAATTTTCTTCAGAGAGGAGCCAGCCCGAGTCCACCACATGTGGTCAGCCCTAACCCTGACCGTTGCCGAGACCATCAGGAAGCAAGATCTAGTGTCATCAGGACCCAACAGCAAGACGGTCTTGTGGAGATGATGAATAGAACAGGTACGTTTTATTTAGTTTTCTTTTAATAATTTGCCATTCTATTGATTACCATTCACTTAATTAGTCGATTCTTGCAGTGGAGTGCCACTGCCACGCCACGTGCTTTGTGCTTTACCGGTTTAAAGTGAGTGAGTGTTGCAACTTATTCATGTTTTAGCACAGTTTCATTTTAAGAAAATGTTATATTCTTTAAATAAAACATTAGTAGCCAATAATTATTTGCCATCATCAAGGCCTGTGTGGAAGGTACATAACCGGCTTTACCGTACGTATGCTTTACCGAGCGTATACTGGCTTTAAATATAACTCAAGCTCACACAGTAATAGGCTACGAGTTAATTATCATATGTGTGTTTTGTGAAATCATCCACCACGTGTGCACTTTTGAGCAAGATTGCCCCATTAGCCTATGGTCATTCCTTCTGTTCTAACTTCTGTGTCAAGTTCATACTAAAGTTGCGTGCTTGGAGGAGGCGGGGGCATAATAACTGCACTGTATGGGTCCCATAATGACAGTTTAATATATGACCAGGCTTTAATATGCAGGCGAATATAAGACTAGACATGTAGGCCTACTACTAGACATGTAGCCTACCTCAATATATTTTAAGTCCACATATGTATTAATTTTTTCATTCATTCATTCATTCATTCATTTAGATAATGTATTTCCCTCCAGCCCTACAGGTTCCTAATTACTTCCGTGAGTTAGGGCAGAGGGACGTTGCCATCCGTCCTGGTGCAATGCCCATGGCCATGGTTGTTTGGGGCAGATGCCCCAATGGCTGCACAGACTGCACTCCTTGCCCGGGCATCCTGGTCAACATGCCGCCCCACCCCTGCCCACATGGACCGTTCTACATGTACACACCTGCTCCCCCTGTAAGTTGTATAATATCATACACCTACACAGACAGAGTTAGTCAGTTTAGGCAAATTGATACTCATGTTATATGCCAAAGATATCCAGATCTGCAGGCCTATATAGATCTATTTTCGGCATGATCATAAATCAGATATTACCTGATGCACTTAAATATATTCACCATAAGGACTTTTAAACCTTGATAAATACAAAATTGTGTGATATTTATATGGCTCTGGAATGAATAACGTCTTACAATTCTGTCATTCTAACCCCTGAACATTAAGTCAAGCCATTTAGGGCAAGTATACATTTCACTCTATTGAACTCTATTTCACTCTTTGTTTTACCTCTCAGGATGGCAGTGGATTGTTCTTTTCAACTCAACCATCTGCAGCCTACCCAGCGCCCTACCACCCCTCTGACCATTTCCAAAGTCAGTAGGTAGGTAGGTTTGACTGAGCAGAGGATGAGTGCATTTATTTTGCATCCTTTTTTTTAATAGCAGTGAGAATCTACAAGTTTTGTTTGTATTTTCAAATGGCCAATGTACTGTGTATAGGGCTAAAGGGATTTTTAACTATTATCTACATTTCCCAGAGCCCACTTTGAAAGCCACTGTCTATACCCAACGTTAAGCCGGGTCTAATGTTTTTCAATGGAACAGTTAGAATACCACCAGTCCACCCCGGCACCCCCAAGCATGTAATAAGTCCCACATTGTAGCTTAAAGCCAAGGCATATCTGAGTTAGCCTGGTTAATAGACCAGACTAATATCGCACGGACCGTGGGATATTAGTCTGGGGAGGCTCAGCTTGGATTTCATTTCTAGGGGGGCGGGTTGAAACATTTTCTCTTTGACGCAATTGGTCAGAGCTACTGTCAGTCAAAGGTCTCAAGCATTGAAAGTCACTGTACCAAAGCCCGCCCATATTGCATACCGTGTCCCGATTTGCCCCATTTCTCTGGTGTAGGAAATGGGCATACAATTGAGCCTGTCCAGACCGTAATCCGCCGGCAGGCAATTTTTTTTTTGCCAACGGCTGATTCGGTCTGGTTTATTAACCAGGCTATATCTGAGTTGTCTCCCTCTCTCTCCCTCTTCCTCTCCCTCTCTCTCTCTGAACAGGAGCGTTCTGGTTGGACACTCCCTCCCTGGAGAGTAAGGTGTCCTTTTCTTCTCAGGAACAATTCACGCCACTGCAGGAGGACTCAAGTTATTTTATTGTGTTCTTTGAGTTATTAATGTTGATTAATGTTGTGTTCTGCTGCTTTCTTGAGAGTATTAAAGTTTTGTAAGTTTAAGTAGCCTATTTTGTCATTTTTGAGGGGTGCTAGCCCCTCCTATGCCCAGCTTTGTGTGTTTGTATGAATTTTAGCGATGATTTGATTGGCTGAGCATTGAGGATTTAAGTGAGGGCATAAAATTGAAGATGCAAATTGTGATTAGCCGGAATGAGAAGATGTACAGTATGATTATGTATGATGATAAGAGCTAGCGCCCCTCACTTTACACGGTTGTCCAACAACAGATGTCTGTTCAAAATATAATCTTTAATGATTAATTTTCATGTTGTACAACAAACTGCAGCACACATTATTAGCCTCAGATTAATTGGAAATGAATTAATTTGCTTGTTATAAAGACATTATTTAAATACATTATTATTATAATAATAAGTAGTACTATACTATAATTATGTTATTTCATTTTTAGTTACCAAGGCAGGCTATACCCTCCTAGCATACACTTCAAGTTTCAGTAAACATATCATAGCTGTTTGTTGCCACCAGGTGGTTATTTTAAGACATTGCAAGGCATATTGGTTTCCTCAACCATCTTTGGTTTCCTGTAAACTGCATACTGCAGCATGGAATCGTGTGATAAAAGTTTGATAAATTACAGGTGATTTGCAAAGACTCAGTTACTTAATAATGCATAGAACTTCTACAACAGGGAATCAGGTTAACACAACTAATAATACATAATAACTAATAAATATGTAGGCCTATACAAATATGTAGAAATCAAGCAGTGGTCATCTTGACAATTGCATTTGCAAGTGTGTGTTTACTGTTTCCACTATAATACACTATATTAGTGTAATTGGGGAAGTGGGGCCCAGGGTTAACGTGGTTAATATAGCATAACAATCATTTTAACCACTTTATCAATGTATACGTTGGCTATAAAAAACAGCAGATCTACAGCTGATATACAGCTTGTACATCTGCTATTTTGGAAAATATTTCCATTACATAATATTTCCAAATATTATGTAATGTTTTTAACCATTCTTCTGGCATTCTCCCTGGCTGGCACTCAACATTTTCAGTTGGGGTTCAATACAATTTGGGTGTCCAGGACACCCAAATTGTCCTTGGCATAACAAAGGTTGAGAGCCATTGTGAATATCTGGGTCCTTTAAATAAAAACTTTTGAGAACATGCAGACAGTGCTTACTTAACAAACTTACTTACTGATGAGGCTCCCAGATAAGTGAAATCTTCCACAGTGGTTCCTCATCGACAAGGATGGGTTGTGTGGTGTGAGGGTGGAGTTGACACACAACACTTGTGTGTCCACCAAGAAATATGCCTGAGCAGCCTGAATCATACTATACTGTAACTGTATAAGTAGACTAAAACCTACATGTCTGACATTTTTATAGTGATAGTGGGGTTGTTTGGTCATGGTGATAATGAATGTGAGCTTCTAATTATTGTTGGGGATATACAAGCCTCAGGGTAAACTGGTACCAATCATATTCTCAAGATTTTATTATCTGATTAATTCTGACTGAGGAACATTTCAAAATATGCACCCATCATCAAAAGGCAATAGAAATGCATTCTCAGTCTTTTGCAACTGAACCATTGGAATTTGGAAAACATGTCACAACTTCCAATCTTGCAGAACAGTGACCTCTTGTGTCTACGTTGACGAAAGCGTACGTTTTAGTTTTACGTTTGCACGCACGCACGTTCGTTAACAGTACAGGAAGACTTCAAAATGGTGGTATGTATATTGATAACAACTGCATGGTAGGTTTTAACAATGAGTTTGTGTAACTATACGGCACACATCTGGTTTTCTTCTCCCCCATAACAGAAATTCGGGCTGCAGTTCAAAGCCACCCTGGAGAATATCACAAATGTACGACCCGTGGGCGAGGATTTCCGCTGGTTTCTAAAAGTAAGGATACCTGTCATGTCATTGCTGTCAGCCTGTCAGTCAAAACAATATGATATAGGCCGGCTATGTACCTCTCGTTCCATTGAAATCTATGAAACCGAATAGATATTATATACACATCATAAATCACAACATAAGGATTAAGGGTTGAAAACTTGAATCTATTTGCGACACGTACCTTCCATTGACAGCCCATTCAAATCCAAATAGAAAAGTCAGATCCGCTTGTATTAAATCACATTAAACTCACCAACATTGCAGCTGTAAACTTGAATTATGCTCTTTCAATCTACAATTTCCCCCCCATAAAAATCCACTGTAGACATGTTACTTTCTGTCAAGAGTAGACATTGGTTATTTTGAAGTTTGGGAGCGCTCGTCAGAAGTCACTGTATGGCCCTGCGTAGGCCTACCACCTCTTTCAAATTTGCACATAATACAGCAGCATGATGCGTTAATGAAAACAAGTGCTTCCAAACTCCACTTAGAAAAACTGATCACAGCACAGAATTTCTTAGCAGAAAGTAGCAGATAACATGTCTACGGGGGATTTTTTCTTTGCAGATTGAAAGAGGATAAGCTTGCCTTACAGCTGCAATGTTGGTGAGTTTAACTTTGTTTAATAATACAAGCAGATCAGACTTTTCTATTTGGATGAATGGGCTGTCAATGGAGGGTATTGCAACTCTAGATTAAACCCATTTAAAAAATTTGCAGCTAGCATCTAAATTGCTTGCAGCGTTTCTGACAGTATAGTATACAACACCTGATTTTCCCTAAACCCTATTGATTGCAAAGGAAGGGGAAAGAAATGTTTTGCTGTGATGACTCACTGTCCCTCTTTCTCTCACACAGAGCACAAGTTGGCTTTTGTATGAACTAACAAAACATCATGGCTCCTTCTCTTGATTCAGCTAAAATGCGGAAACTGTGGGGAAGTTCCAGAAAAATGGCAATATGTAACCCTTGCGGTAAGGGCCTGATTATCTTATGTCCATATGGTTTGCTAGCAAACGCAACAATGGTACTCTACACATGCACAAATATGAATTGAATTTCTTTCCCCAGGAAAGCACACCTCTAAAAGGAGGCAGAAGCAGTGCCAGCATGGTGCAGAAGTGTAAACTTTGTGCGAGGGAGAATTCTATTGGTAAGAGCCCACAACGTATCTCTGTCTGCATCTTCACAACTGTGCAGAATCTGTAGCCCCTCTCGGTTACCTTTTCTGAATTTTGGACGGCGGTACCCTAGGGTCCCTCGTAGGTTTTTCCACCCTCCATAGGACGCATATTTACCCACTGTCTGTTCACGGAGACCTGCTCGGTCGCTTGAGTGTTAGTGAGATGTTTCAAAGATGCATACTGTACAACAGCTTTAGGAGACCGCGGAAACGTGTGCGAAACGGCATTATTCGCCGTTGCCGTTAAGTATTTTTTTTAAGTTTTGCTTCGCTGAACTTCTCTTCCGAGCGGCTACTGGCTAGCTGCACGTCCTAGTTTCTGCCTCTGATTGGCTGACCGCGTACATGCAGGATGTTTAAAATGCTGTTGTGTCTTGGTAGGCGGGACATGGTAAGTGAGGAAGAGAGAATTTCAACGAAGCAAAACTTCAAAAAAATACTTAACGGCAACGGCGAATAATGCCGTTTTGCGGTCTCCTAAAGCTGTTGTATGCGACTTTGAAACATCTCACCAACACTCAAGCGACCGAGCAGGTCTCCGTGAACAGACAGTGGGTAAATCTGCGTCCTATGGAGGGTGGAAAAATCACCCTAGGGTACCGCCGTCCAAAATTCAGAAAAGGTAACCGAGGGTTCCGAAAGGGGCTAGAAATAATGGCCTCTATATTGTTTGTTTTGTTTATAGATATCCTGGGAAATACTATCACGCCTTACAATGTAAGTAAAATTATATATTACAATGTCTGCTCTTGCATTAGCCCTACAAGCAGAACCCAATGCTACTGAAGTTTCTGAAATGTTTTAGACCCAGAGCATTGGGTCCAATTCCACTTCCACCCTGCCACCGTCCGCGTTCCAAAATTCCCATACGAAAATATAGTTATGAACAGGGACCCTACATAAAACTCATCCAAATTTCAGAAAAGCTTTATGGAGGGTTCCGAGAGGGGCTACTCGCGCTTGCATATGTCATAGGCACATTTAACCTGAGGAACCTGGAACCAGAGTTATACTTTGTTGCACATCGTGTTGCGCACCAAAAATGCTGTAGCTGATGGTTTTGTGGCATTTTATGCGTTGTGAGATTGTAGATCTGCTATTTTCAGTGTGCGACAAGTGCACACATTTATGTATAAAACAAATCATGTTTAAATTGTCCATTAACATGATTAACCCAAACTACTCCAAACTTGTCTGAGAGTTTTGAATTGCTCCACTTGGTGAAGTGGAGCAATTCAAAACTCTCTAGGACAGACTCCAACATCATCAGTGCTTCACGAACAATGATGGGATGTTGAGTCACAATGCTTCTTTGTTTCAGCTACTTAAACCGTTGTCTGTATTTCTCTCGGTGCTGTGTGTGTGCTGTCCTGAAGGCGGAGGACAACGAGAGGTTCAAGACAATGGTGCAGTTTGAGTGTCGAGGTCTGGAGCCGGTTGACTTCCAGCCTCAGGTGAAAGCTGTCACTAGGATGTATACAGAATGTGTAGCGTAGTGTTACATACAGTAGTACAACATTAAGTAATATCGCTGAAACGTCAGCAGGGTGCACTGCATTGCTTCTGTCAATAATTTGGCTTAAAAATTAGCTGCTCTGCGCTGTAGTGTTTGATGATTTGGGAGAATTTGGGTTGTTTAAATCACATAAATGATTTCTATACATCTTTTGTCCAAAGGACTTTGGATAAAATGTGCATTATATTCACCCATTCTCACACACATTCACACAACGACTGTGGAGGCAACCATGATGCAAGGCACCAATCTGCAGTTAGGGATTCAGTGAATTTCTCAGGGGATTGAGCCTGGAACTTTCCGGGTCCCACCAAGCCCCCAGAACGGCTAGCCCCAGTAGAAGCCCTACTGGTCAAAGCTGGAACTGTAGGTTGGCCCGTGCATTTAGCACAAGTAAAGTTCTAATTACAATAGGGAGTTCATTCCACAGTTTCGGAGCCAGAACCACTCATTCATGCCGTAATACTTCACTTGCATTTTGAACTATGGCAGAGACTGAATGAAATTAAGAGATTCTGTATAATGCATAATTGGTCAGTGTTATCCATTAAAAAACTACACGTATACCCTCACTACACACACTGAAATGTGGTGAATGGTGATCATAAAAAATCTCAAAGTGCATTCTTTCATGGACACATTGTGTGTGAAGCATTCTGTAAACTTGACTGTAGGATGTTGCTATGGTCGTAATGATTACTTTGTATTGTTTAAAATATCCACCAGGCTGGCTTTGCTGCACAAGGAACAGATTCTGGGACGTTGTTTCCTGAGATCACCTTGCTGGAGAAAGTGAGTGCCACTGCCGCAGGAATGACACTAGAGGACAATCGTTCCTAAATTAACGTTTGGATCACTGCATACAGTAGTTTTTATCTACATCCTATTGGATAATCTTGCACAGCCAGAGATCTCTGCCTACCGATACATCTGGTGACTCAATGAATAGCCTTAAACTGGGTGGAAATAATTAGTTTTCCTTTCCACCAAAATAACAGCATTGCAGATCTAATGCATATCATTTAGGGCCCTTCATATTGGGATGGTTTCAGGCCTATGCCTATGCCCACTTTTGAGCATAGGCTCAAGTCCTGTGTCCTGTGTTCGTTTCAACAGCTCTCCCCAAAATACCCAGACCTGTCCTCTACACATCTGCATCCAGGTCACGCTGCCAGGTGTTTCAAGTAGATAGACATTTATTGATCCCATAATAGAAATGTAGTCACCATGACAGTTAAAGCAGTCATACAAAAGGCAAATAGATCAGATGAGAACACAGCAGGAATGGAAGATACAGATACACCCGTTTTCTTTTCTCCACAATTGTTATATTTGTCATTAGTCATTAGTCCACGCCACAGGATATATGGCTTGTAAGAACAATCACATTGGTCATTCGACCGTGGCCACGGACAAGGTGGGAGACCTGATGTTGGGTTGAGCATTAGTCATTGTTTTATTTCATGGCTGCTGGCACAGGACAGACCCAGTCCATCAGTTTGGAAGGGTTTAGACGTGATAGCCACCAGCTTCTTCATTGTGCTCACATTCACCACCACACCAAGATGACACTTGCCACAACAGATAGGTAGAACATCTTTCTGTAGCATCCTATTACACAAGCCAACGGACCTGAGCTCCTCAGGAAGAACCTGTTTGCCCTGCTCTTCTTGTAGAAGACCTCCGTCTGTGTTATCAGTCCAGTTCAGTATGCCCTGGAACTCAACCCCACTGTCTCCCCATGAATGATGCAGGGGGCAGGGCTGGGGATCTCTTTTTGCTCCGCACCAGTAGGCCTAGGTTTTTTGGCTTTAGTTTTCTCTGCTGTAGCGGCAGCCCATATATTGAATTTATGGGCTAATGCTGATTTTGTAGTTTTCCATTTCAGGATAAAAACTACAGCAGGGTAAAAACAAGGCAGGCTGCAAAACAGACCAAATCACTGATGTAAGCAACACAGCACTGACAGCAGATAATCAAATTGTGCATTGACACAAAATAGCCACTCTACAAGTTCAGTTATCACATTGTGGCATGTTGTGCTTGTAGATCTATTTTCACTGCAGAACACTGGTATGACTCAGCGTTTTTTAAATTTCTGTGTTTACAACATGCTCATTTTCAGGACTGGAACGATTATGATGAGAAGGTCAAAGAGTCTGTGGGGATATATGAGGTTACACACAAGTTCATCAAGTGCTGAAGGCCTCCTACAATGCAGTTACTGGACAAGGACCTTCAGTGACCAAACATCCATGGACTTGCTCACTGGCCGTAAGGCAGTGTGGTTAAACTGAACTCTTAAGTGGCGTCAGCCAACAGGATTGGATATCAATAATCGTGTCATGCTAAAATGTACCACCAGTGCTTATTAGTGATTTGTGAATAAAGAGTTTAAACGGCTGTTTGTGATTTCAGTTTTTTCCCTGTCTAAGAAGTTAGGTTTGCTTAGAATTTGTATATTTTTGTATTTGTTGCAACAAAAAGTACACAATGAGGGGCTCTTAAGAAAACATTTGTGCATTTCATGCTGTAAAATAATTATCCAATTCAGAGGGGGGGGGGGGGGGGGGAATACTAAAACAAGTTCGTATTGCTCATCTATCATTGAAGATATTTTATTTTGGATTTAACCTGGCAAGAAAACCTTTTGATGTAAAAGGGAAATAGGGGCTCAATTCTCAGAATATGGTTGGAACTGAGATGTATCAAGTGAGCCACAGCTGCCCTTGTAACAAACCAGAAGTAGATTGATTTACCAATTACCTATAATAAAAGCATGATTGGGGTGTGTACAGCAGTAGTTCTGAAACGTTTATTTTAATGTCAAGGGCAGTGGTGTAGTGGAGAGGACGCAGTGGAACGCCATCCCCCCTTCTCTCTAAAATATTTCTTTGGCAAAAATGTTTGACTTGTCGTTTACTTTTATGGATATGGTTTAAGCATTGTAAACCGTTTCTAAATTGGCTATATACACATCTGCATGTTTTAATAGTGTCTGCACGCGTTGCGCACATGCACGCAAATGTCGTCCCCCCACTTCTAAAAGTACCACAACAACACTGGTCGAGGGCCCCTAAACTGATTAGTGGACCCCATTTGAAATACAGGGTCCCTCATAAGAGGATTTGTTCGATTAGATTTAAATACAGAATTTCCTGTCTAATTTAGGTGGGGAGATGACCGTGGACAATTAAACCTATGATCATTCTTGATTCTTCTCTAGGTAGTGCAATTTAACTAATTTAGGGGTGCTCTGGAAGCAAAGCAAAGTTACTATGTTTACCCAGGGTAACTGGACTAAGCTCAAGAACTTGTTTACAGCCAGGCCCTGCTCATAGAACATTTCATGGTAGGGGTTCAATGCCTTGCTCAAGGGCACTTCAGCGGTGGCATATAAAAACATGTATTGGGTACTTAGGAAACCACAACATTAAATGTAAAGGCAAACATATTGCCAAAATTGTTGCAGTTGATTTATTTTTTATGCAACAGAAAGAAATTGGTGGGTACAGCATATCAAAACTGAAGGTACTTGAAATCACAACATTAAATGTAGAGGCAAACAGTATTGCCAAACTTAAATGCAGAGGCAAAGAAATATATTGCCAAATTAAATGTAGAGGCAAGCAATATATTGCCAAAATTGTTGATTTATTTTAACATAACATATATATATATACACTGTACTGTAGCCATATCCGGTTGCACAGCATATCAAAAATGTATCATCATGGTACTTCAGAGAACCACAACATTCTATGTAAAGGCAAACAGCATATTGCCCAAACTGTGCAGTGTGCAGCAAACACCTGGGTGGTTGGGTTCAGAATCAAAACAAGCAGGTGGAGGAGGGTGGCGGATCGAGGAGTTGCATCAATCGTTTAGTGTTCATTTCTTTTTGGTTGTCGTTGTCGTCGTCGTTTTGGGTTCTAGTGGTTGTCCAATCTCTCTCCCACGCAGTTTCCTCCCGATCACTCTCTCGATCTTTCCCATGACCACGTTGTTGGGAATCGCTTTCCCACACTCATAGTCAGAAATGACCTGCGGCTTCTCATTGATTTTAGTGGCCAGGTCCTTCTGCGTCAGGCCCTGCTCCTGTCGGCCCTGCTGGATCACCTTCCCCACCTCCAGCGGGACCCTCTGGTGGTGCAGCTCTTCCGTCTCGCGGTCCAGGTTGGCCGTGTTTTTAGTCACCAGATGCTGCTTGTTCTGCCCCGCCGACCATTTCTTGCTGGTCTCCAGCTGCTCGCCGCGGCGCTGTGCGGCAGTAATGGCCTGCTTGGATTTAGACTGAGCGGCGGTCGGCCCCTTCTTCCTCAACACGGTCACGGTATCCCAGTCGCTCTCTGCCATCTTTCTGACCAGGTTATGTTGTTCGATACCCGTAGATACTGTGTACAAGAAATACACGTATGATTAAGTACAAATGCGAGTATTAAATCGGTTATTATTTTGAGGAACGCAGGGATTTCTTCGCTTACCTAACACAACAACAACAAATTCTGCTTGCTTCTTCTCGAACTGTCTGTCACTGCTCGTGCTGTAGTAGTAGTGTCATGCTGATTCAGAATCTGCGTGGTGACGTATGACGTTGGGGTTTGATCGCGCGAGAAGCGCAACAAATAAATGGCCGATACATAAGTTCTTCACGCGCGGCGGATGCGATGCGTTGTGAGCTTGTAGATCGGCTATTGTTCAGTGCACGACCCCGTCGTACGGCGGGCCATAAATCATCTCGCGAGAGTGTCGCTCGCCAGAAAGAACTGATCTCTCGATCTACAAGCTAAACGATGCGTCGCGTTGGTCGCAGTGCGACGCGCTGCTTTGCTTGTAGATCAGCCCCCCCTTTTTTTACCCAGCATACCGCATTGCTCCCGATTTACCCCATTATTTTATTATTTTGTTTTCAACATTATCTTCCCTCTTATTTTGATCTGCATGCGTTGCCGCTTATTACAACATAAAATAAATATTTAATAAATATGAACACACGTAATATGTCAACCTGGATTTTACTTTGAAGTCAACAACCGGAAGTCCTGTTTTCATTTGGTGGTATCATTTGACGCTGGTTCAGTTCAGGTTGTGTATTATTTTCTTTTGCTGTGTGATCTGCTGAGCTGCCTGCTGCCCTCTGCCCCACTGGATAGAAGAACCACCACCATGACCATGGCACCTCTAAGGCACAGCAACAGAGTCTTTGTCATAGGCGTTGGAATGACAAAGGTAATAATAATTAAATGCCACATAGGGTGACTGACTGCCAGCAGCTTGGCTTTACTGAACTGAACTTGGAAGAGAAGACGCTATAACTTTTTTTGCTATACGCTCTTGACTTGCACAATCACTCCCCTCGCATTTAAGCCTGTTTGTTGATGGAAAAAAATAACATTATTGTGACATCAATTTATTTAAGAGTTTATTTAGCTACATATGGTTTGACAGCTCTGCAAGCTGATCCAAACAGACTATTGAAATACAGCTGTTATTAGTGTGTAACATAAGACTCAATGCTGGTTTCGTGTAATTTGACATTATCTGTTGTTGGTTGCATGATTTATCAAAGTCCATGTCATGATTCATGGTCAGTGGGAGGCATTGACACTGTTGACACATACACAACAGGTGTCGACTTGTCTTGTTGCAGCTTGAGAGCCAGTACAACTTTGGGCTATATTGTTGTTGTTATTGTTCACCATATAGTCCAATCGCCATCAATTTGAGACCAAGACAAATTTAAAACAAATTTCTAAAACCAATTGCATTGTGGCGTGACCCGTTTGGTCGGTCACCAGGGTTCTAAAATGACTCAAGGGTACTAGAGTGGTTAATCTCAATGTATTTTGCACTGCAGGGCATTCCATGTGGTACTAGTAGGGCCATAGAAGTTCAGAGTGAACCTTGGGCACCTTGAGTGTGAGGTAACTACTTGATCTGGTGGGATTGGGTCCAGAGCAGAGGCCCATTCCAAAAAGGGCAATCTCCAAGTGCGGCAGAACTACCATCTTGGTGTGTTGTAGTGCCCATTAACAGTGAAATGGAGAATTATTTTTTGTGTGGATTCAAATTACATGAATATAACATCAACATGAGCTATGTGCGTAATCCAGCACAATGTCATCTCAAATGAACTACAAATACAGTCCAATTGGTCTTTTGTGGCCTTTTGTTTTTACAATTGCAGCTTGCATCTCACAGAAAGTAATATAATACTCAGAAAACAGTTTTGATGGCCTCAAAGCACAACAGAAATTGCTTCCAAGCTGCATTCAGAAACTCCAAATGAAAGAATACTATTATGAGCTGAGGGGTATGCTGATGTTTGAAATCACAACAGCAAGAACCAACATTTAAAAAAGATGTCCATCGTTATGGCAGTAGAAATATGGAATAGTTGTGACAATGACCAAAAAGTGTGCAATTCAATCTATAAATGTAAGAAAATGTTTAAAGATAATATAGTTGATATAAAACATTATAAACCTAAAATGTTTTATCTCCACCATTTGATTCGACTAAATGTCTTCCTTTGTTCTGCCTGTTGTATCAAAGTTTTGTTATTGTTTATTTTGTTATTACTTGTATTAGTATAATTTAAGATAAAAAGGGTAGGCACTATAAGCTACGGCTTCAGCCTACACCTTTTTGGTCCAAATATTCTTTGTAAGGTTTGTTGAAATTAACCCTCTACAATATGATTTAAGAGAAATTAAGACCAAAATAAACCATTCTGTCAAGGGAGGCCCTTCAGGGGTGTACAGGTGTGCAATAGGTCCAGATCGAGTTAATAATATTAAAATACTGTACGTTGAATTTGTCTTCCAGTTTGAGAAGCCTGGAGCCCGGGAGGACTTTGACTATCCTGATATGGCTAAGGAAGCAGGTGCGTATCCCCACTATGTGTAGTATATTCAGTATATATAGACTGTCTATACTATACTATATTGAGAGCCTATATACATAGTGTGGTCATGTTACATGTATCATTGTTAAGACAAATTACTTTAATGTGAAATGGGTGTTGTTAGTCACGATTAACTATCTAATACCTCCTCTCTGATTCAGGTCAAAAGGCTTTAGCAGATGCAGGAATCCCATATTCTGCCATTGAACAAGCATGTGTAGGATATGTATATGGTAAGGGTGCTGATATTGACTATATAATACTGTTATAGTGGAGTTCTCTGATATGTCATAACGATATTTTATGAAACAATATACAATATAATGTAATGGCAAATAAAATACCCAAATGTCTGTCTATGTCTGCTGTGTTGTCTTTATTTGTCCTTCTGAAGACATGTAAGTTCATTGTTGAATTGTCTAAGAAAGTTAAGACAAAACGTGCCGATAATGAGACATCTGACATCAACTTTCAACGTTTGGTCCATGGTTTGGTGTGATAAATCTTTATCGTCCGTCCTGACCTGCACTACCAAATAACAAACAAAGGCAAACATATGAAACTGAGGCTGTGCTGTTGTCCCTCAGGTGACTCCACCTGTGGTCAGAGGGCCATTTACCACGGCCTGGGCCTGTCTGGGATCCCCATCATCAACGTTAACAATAACTGCTCCACGGGCTCCACTGCCCTCTTCATGGCCCGACAGCTGGTCCAGGGAGGTGAGTTAGTAGGTGTCTGGTCCAGGGAGAAGATGACTTAGGCAAGAGGGTTGTAATGGTCAAATGATTCATGGCTGCAACATGTCATGTCATGATTACATGAGTTAAAAACACCTTAAATCTTCTTTTAAAAACAGCAGCTCTTCCAGTCTTCCACTCACCCACTCTCACTGCTCACGCACTGACCCGTGAGAAATATATAATCTGTGCAATCATCTCTCTCTCTCCGTCTCTCTCTCTTTCTCTCATTGAGTGACTAATTTATTTGGTGGACACTGGACAGGGTTGCTCAATGTGACTGTCCCATTATACTATAGTATGTAGGTGTTGTTTTTTCATCGAAAAGCTGACTTCAAGTGAAGAGCAATTCAACTGTATCCTACACTTTATCGATTACACACGCACGCGCCAATCTGTGTGTGATCTCTGACACCCCCCGCCCTCTCATTTGGCCATTTCTCACACCTCACCTCTTATTGCAGGTCTCACTGATTGTGCGCTTGCCCTTGGATTTGAGAAGATGGAAAGAGGCTCTTTGACCGCAAAGGTAAAGAACCTGTGTGTGTGTGTGTGTGTGTGTGTGTGTGTGTGTGTGTGTGTGTGTGTGTGTGTGTGTGTGTGTGTGTGAAAATCAATATGTTACACTGTAACCTTGCTTTGTTATTTTGACAGGCTTATTGCTTCTAAAGCTTAGTTTATTAACCCATGGCATGATGGTGTCATGTGCCCCGGTAACAAGATGTGCACATGCACGGATTGAACGCACTACAGTGGAGGGACACGCAACAAGCCAACAGCACACACACCAAGGCCCGCCCCCGCTCCATCATGTTTGGTGGAAGGCCCCTCTCTATCCTGATTGGATGAAGGCTGGGCCACCTAGCCAAAAACGAAACCTATGGTTTTCTGACACCCAGGGGTTAACTGGGGACAGGGAGGAATTCCTTATATGGTCAGCAGTGGGCACACTATAGTAGGGAGGATTATCACAACAAAACAAAAAAAGAAGTGATATTTGAATTAAGTGAGTGAGAATATACCTTTACGGCTTAACCACTTTCAACTTGGTATCCCTATTTTGGGCTAAATTGTGCTTAACTGGTTAATTCATATACCCTAGCTATAATTTCAATGTCTGCCTGTTAGTTCATGGATAGGACCAACCCCATGGACAAGCACATGGAGGTGATGATCAACCGCCATGGCATGGTTGCTGCACCAGCAGCCGCACAGATGTTTGGCAATGCTGGCAAGGAACATATGGAGAAATATGGTAAGTTTAAGAAAGGAATCCACATTAATTCACACGGAACATGTCACATGTCCTGATGTTTTTGATTGAATTGCTTACTGCTTACTGGCTGTTTAATGTGTTTTTGTTCCATCTCGAGTATGCAGTTTGTTCATGTACAACGCATTGTGTCTGCGGTTACTGTGTCTTCCAGGTACTAAACCGGAACACTTTGCCAAAATCGGGTGGAAGAACCACAAGCATTCCACCAACAACCCGTAAGGCATAGTTTGTTATTAAGCGTTTTCCTGCTTTCCTTGCATCTGAGGCATGTTGCACGCACGCACGCATGCGCGTGCACACACACACACACACACACACACACACACACACACACCCCGATGGTGGATGAAATCATTGCTCAAGGACACTTGGACACTAAGCTGGATTTCGACTACAGCTTTAAGCACCACACCACATTGCATCAAAATATCTACCATTTCCATTACAATAAGGGATCCAGGAAGCTTCTTATTCCCAAGTTTCTGCTGCTCTTCAAAGCAGTGAATAGAATTCAAAAGCATGCTTTCTACAGTCCATTAATACACTGTGTAAAATGAAGTGTGTGTGTGTGTGTGTGTGTGTGTGTGTGTGTGTGTGTGTGTGTGTGTGTGTGTGTGTGTGTGTGTGTGTGTGTGTGTGTGTGTGTGTGTGTGTGTGTGTGTGTGTGTGTGTGTGTGTGTGTGTGTGTGTGTGTGTGTGTGTGCGTGCGTGCGCAGGTATTCTCAGTTCCAGAATGAGTACAGTCTGGAGCAGGTCTCTAATTCCAAGAAAGTGTTTGAGTTCCTCACACTCCTGCAGTGCTGGTAAGAGCCTCACAAATCAAAGCCACAGGCTACTACTGATGGTTAGTGTGTTTCTTGGTTGCAGTAGCGGTACCACTGTCTGGTCACAGACAAATAGTTGCTTGAGTGTTGGTCAGGTGAAACTTTTCAAACATGCATAAAGTTGCAGTAGGCTGCTGCAGAAACTTGTGTGAAACGGTGCTAATCTGCATTGCCGTTGAGTACTTTTAATCTATTTTTGAAATGTAGCTTCTCTCAAATTCTCTCTTCCTTGACTTCCGGTGTCCCACCTCCCGCACTGCGATTGGCTAGCTGCACGTTGCTGTATCTGGGCTCAAACATTTTAGAAACACATGACACATTGAAGAGGAAAAATGCCCTCTTCTTATTTTGAAATTAACAAAGATTGGGCCATAACAGGAGTTATTAAATAGACCATGACATGACGGCATTAAAAGCATCCACCGCATTCCATTCTAAAGCATGTATGATGAGGTCGGCCAATCAGAGGCAGTAAGACGTGTAGCCAGCCAGTAGCCACGTCCTAGTTACTGTGTTAACTCTTAGCTCCACCAGGACCACATTGACCTAACCCTGTATCTCTGCTGTCAGCCCTACCTCAGACGGCGCAGGTGCAGCGGTCTTGGCCAGTGAGGCCTTTGTGAGGAGCCACGGTCTGGAGGGCCAGGCCGTGGAGATCGTGGCACAGGAGATGGTAACAGACCTCGCCTCCACGTTTGAAGAAAACAGCTGCATAAAGATGGTGAGAATCAGGGGTTGTCCTGTCTTCCCATCTCTCTGCCCGGAGCTCACAGCGTGTAGCGAGCTTGTAGATCGGCTATTTTTGCTACTCTTGCGTGACACTCAAATAGGGCATTATTCTATGAAAAGAGTAAGACATACAAAGTTATGTTAAAAGAATATGGAAACGCATGGTTCTTGCCCGACAGTGACAATATACAAGCCCTTGATATATCGTCTCAGTCAGGTGGAAACCTTATAGGTCCAAAACAGTTACTTTTCAGTATTCAAATTCAGAAGTTTCGAGCTTGTGGATCTGCTATCTTTGATGCTTTTGTGTGACGCTGTACGTAGTATAGTTTATTTTTTGGATTGTGGAGATGGGAGGTTTCCGTCCGACATCAACGGTATGGCATTTCTTTCCGTCTCTGCCTCCTTCCAGGTGGGGTATGACATGACTCAGCTGGCGGCTAAGAGGTGTTTCGAGGCGGCAGGCTTGCAGCCCAGCGATGTCAACGTGGTCGAGCTGCACGACTGCTTCTCAGCCAATGAGCTGATCACGTACGAGGCGTTGGGGCTGTGCCCAGAGGGTGAGTCTCACCGCAGTACCTCTGGCGTACTGAGTGGTAATGAACAGTGATGGAGGAAGTACTCACATGTTTTACTTAAGTAAAAGTATCAATACCCTATTGTAGGAATACTCTGTTACAAGTATATGTCTGGTATTCAAAGTTTAATTGAGTAAATGTACAAAAGTATTTACAAGAAAATATTCTTTAAAAGTACTAAAAGTAAAAGTACTCATTATGCAGGAGGTCCTCAAATCCTTTGAAAATAGCAGATCTAACAAGCTCACAACAGCTTGTAGATCGGCTATTTTCAAATGGCCAAAGTATATATATTTATATATAGGTCTGAAGTGGTTTCGTAATAATAATAAAAATCTACAAAGTAACTAGTAACCAAAGTTACCACTGGTAATGAATAGGTGTATCTGTCCGCGGCCAAAAGCATACAGTATAACTTTGTGGATCCCTTGATGTGAAAATGTTCAAGAACCAGTG
Organism: Protomyctophum parallelum; assembly: GCF_964188405.1. Lineage (NCBI taxonomy): Eukaryota > Metazoa > Chordata > Actinopteri > Myctophiformes > Myctophidae > Protomyctophum > Protomyctophum parallelum. The sequence continues at coordinate 22,005,375 of NC_139709.1, forward strand.
TTTTAATCTATGTGATCATTTCAGGTACAGCAGGAGAGTTGATTGACAGAGGGGACAACACCTATGGGGGAAAATTTGTGGTGAACCCCAGCGGAGGGCTCATCTCTAAAGGACATCCTCTAGGTGCCACAGGTAGGGCTCACCTCTAAAGGACATCCTCTAGGTGCCACAGGTAGGGCTCATCTCTAAAGGACATCCTCTAGGTGCCACAGGTAGGGCTCATCTCTAAAGGACATCCTCTGGGTGCCACAGGTAGGGCTCATCTCTAAAGGACATCCTCTGGGTGCCACAGGTAGGGCTCATCTCTAAAGGACATCCTCTGGGTGCCACAGGTAGGGCTCATCTCTAAAGGACATCCTCTGGGTGCCACAGGTAGGGCTCATCTCTAAAGGACATCCTCTGGGTGCCACAGGTAGGGCTCATCTCTAAAGGACATCCTCTAGGTGCCACAGGTAGGGCTCATCTCTAAAGGACATCCTCTAGGTGCCACAGGTAGGGCTCATCTCTAAAGGACATCCTCTGGGTGCCACAGGTAGGGCTCATCTCTAAAGGACATCCTCTGGGTGCCACAGGTAGGGCTCATCTCTAAAGGACATCCTCTAGGTGCCACAGGTAGGGCTCATCTCTAAAGGACATCCTCTGGGTGCCACAGGTAGGGCTCATCTCTAAAGGACATCCTCTAGGTGCCACAGGTAGGGCTCATCTCTAAAGGACATCCTCTAGGTGCCACAGGTACTGCACCACAAAACTCCCTCTGGTCTTTAGGGACATCTACCGCACTGGTTCCCAAACACTGGGTCGGGACATATTTGTGTGTCGCGGACACAATTTTATGGGTCTCTTTATTTTTGGTTTCCTATATTTTATTTTTAATTATTATTTCAAAACATTTTCCAAAAACAAATTAAAACTAGAAAAAGTGCCCTTCTGGGCACAGGTCTCCACCAGGATAGGAATGTAGGACATTGCAGCTTGCCTTCATCTGGTGGTTGGATAAAAGGGCAACAAAAGTAAATGAACTTTGGAAGCCAATCTTAACCAATCATGATGGAGTCTGAGAAATCTGAAAGACCGGTTTCGTTGAATGGCTCTAGAGAGACTGTGTACCAATTTGCGTGATGTTTGGACAAAATCTGTAGGTGTACTGTGCAAAAACTTGTTTTGCACAAAGCGGCCTCCTGGTGGCGCTATAATAGGCCGTTCTGGAAAGTTTGGGGCAGAGGTTCATCGTTGGCATCCAGGGAGTGTGTGTGCAAAATTTGGCATCGACCGGGTTAACGGTGGCCGAGATTAGCTGCTCACGGACACACACACACACGGACGGACGGACGGAGTGCAAAACATACTCTCCCCCCATGCCTTCGGCCTGTGGAGACAATTAAAATATAAGAAATTCCATGAATTAGAAAATAAATTGTAGTGAAAATGGCTGATCTACAAGCTCACGACATGGCATGAAGCCACCAATTATAGAGCCCTCCTTGGGGACTCTGGTCAGTATTTGGAAATGACAGAACCTTTCATAAACAGTATTAGTGCTATGTGCGGCCACCTGGTGGCAGTGCTCTCACAGGGACGGCTCCAGGATTGTAACTGGGTAAAAGTGACCTACCATATAAGCTTGCATGTGAGAGGCCAGTCGCTTTTGAGGCTTCTCTGTGGCTAATCCCTCTGGATATTAAACCATGGAGCGTTGAGATGACTCTGACTGCAGGAATGTATACACTACTTGCTTGTCCATAAGTGTCTAAAGGTTCATTCATCCATCATGCGCACGCACACGCACACATACACAACACAGACACACATGCGCACACATGCCATGCACACACAGAAGTTATAGATGCACAGACGATCAATGGGAGGACGAGGTGAAAAATGTGTCACCAACAGGGCTGTGACAGTATATATGTTATATCTTCTTTTTTTTCATAATTCAGTGCTATTTACGTCTGCGTGTTGGTTAAAAAATATATTTAACCAATGAAAACTATTAAAAAGCGCTTCGACAAAAACCTCCTAACTCCACTTGAGCTGGATTTCTTTCATTTGCTGTGTGTTTTTTCCAGACAGCATAGATACAGTATAATAAATTATATAGTGTGTGTTTTATTTTAATTTTATGAACCCTTACTCTTTCCCCACCTCATCCACTAACCTCACTGGGTCCACAGTGAGGTGTCTTGTTATCATTCCCCCGTCCCTGTCCCTCCTCCCATCCCATCTCGGTTTGGGATTTCTCTGGGTCATCCTCGCTCGGACTCCAGGTGCCCCGGTCTGCTAAGCCACGCCGTCTCTCTGTGCGACATTCTACTGATCCCATGTCTTTCTCCTAATCTTAACTCTAATGCTCTGACCCTTAACTCCTCGGTCATGGTGTGAGGAGGGATTTCCCATAGATGCTCGCTAGACCCGCGCCACTGCCCCCAGTGGGCCAGTAGGGGCAGCATGGTCAGCAGGTCATTGCCCGGTAGTGAAATGCTGATAACCTGCTGTCTTTGACACACCAGTGGTGGCACGTAATGCACAGGAGGGAGGGGAAGGAGGGCGACAGGCATGTTTGTTAATAATTAACTGGTCTAGTTTTTAAAATACGCTTAATTACTGATCTGTCCATTTTTAGATGCATTCTGTGCTGACTTTGATTCCAATTGTCTCACAGACTTTGTTGAGAATGCAGGCAAATCCGACCTCAAATGTGACCTTTAGGACTGACTTTCTACACTTATTATTTGCAAGTGATTATTATTATTATTATTATTATTATTCCCAACATGCCGTAGGCGTGAGTAATGCTCTGTCATACAGTACGCTGGTGTCAGTCTCTGAAAATTACAGAGCTACAAGTTCGCAACTCGTCGCGGATTCAACCCATTGTGACTTGTACATTGTCTATTTTCCGTGGTGGACACCATCATACGATAACGTATAAATCAGGCTTCTGTGTCCAAGCATCCAGACATATATACAGATATAAATCGCATTTCAAACCATGTAGGAATGCGGTTCAAATGTGATTATCAAAAATCACTTTCCATACATTTCTTTTGACTGTTCAGATTTGATTTAACCAATCTGATCCCAGACAAAAATCTGATCACATAGCCATAGATGCCGTTATCCCCACTGACCTTTACGGCAGGGGTGTCAAACTGGTGATCCATGGGCCGCATGTCTTCTGCGGCCCGGGGGTTGGTGTCTAAAACCTGATTTAACACTACCTCTGAGCCAGTGCTCTGAGGCGAGTAGCAGCAAGTGAATGCAGTTTACAGGGCGTAAAGTTTACGCCCTGTAAACTGCATTCACACACACAAGCCGTGTGGGAGCAGATTGGTGCTGTGCAGAAGTCTTTACCCTTAAGTGCTTTAGCTCATTTGGATAATGGTGTAATGTAAAAGCCTAATGAGATGAAACGCTTAGCTTTAATGCCAACACAGGACCCTGACCCTGCGTGGACCCTCGTAAGATTAAGTAGGGAGGTGTCACATCAGTCTGTCAAGTGGTTGCCCGTCTCTGTTTAAGAAAGATATTGGAGAAAGTTTCATCAGTGCACGACACATTGCAATAGTGGTTCCCAAATCCCAACATTTTCTGGATCAGGGTCCACTTGAACAGCTCAAAAGCGTTCGCAGCCTAACCATCTGCCATGTTTAAGATGGCCCGGATGGTTAGCTCAACCTAGGCTGCTGAGCCAGCCTGACGGCATGCCACAGGTTCGACTCCCGATCCCGACAGCCTTTGCAGTGTGTCTTCCCCCCCCTCTCTCTCCCCATTTCCTGTCGGACTACTTTCAACCTATCAATAAAGGCAGAAAAAGCCAAAATAAATCATAAAAAAGAAGAAGATGCAGGGCTGCATGCATTTCAGATGGATGGACTGCATCAGTGCCTCTGTACCTTTTTAAATAGACAAAGTAAATGTTTTGTTACCATGGCAATAATAAAGTGCTGCAATGGCTTCAGGCCACATAACATCAAAGCAGTGTTAAAAGTTCATATTTATCAGTATCGCTGTGAAAACAACATTTTCAAGCTTTTAAAGAAAAAACACCATGATTTATTTTCTTTATTTTACATAACATTTTTATATTAATACTATATGATCTATAAAATGTTTAGTGTTTTTCCAATCAGTTGGGGGCGCACTTGCAATATCATCAAGGCCCACGTGGGCCCCGGCTCACAGGGTGGGAAAATGGGAACCGCTGCCTTACAACATTTTGAGTCAAACCTTTAAAATGTTTAAATGATCTATTAGTTCTCTGTGTCAGTTCTTAACTGGATAGTTTTACAACAAGTGCTGATGAGGAAATGAGTTTAATGACCCTGAGGGAGTGTGGGGCAAAGGGCGTGTGTGTGTGTGTGTGTGTGTGTGTGTGTGTGTGTGTGTGTGTGTGTGTGTGTGTGTGTGTGTGTGTGTGTGTGTGTGTGTGTGTGTGTGTGTATAAACTGTGCTGTAATGACAGGACACAACATAGTTCTGTCTGATGCTCAGGCATACACACCACTGGTTCCATAATTCAGTGGTTCTCATTCGGGTCCTTGAGGGGGTTCTCCAGCAAATCAGTTTAAACCACTTTAACCCCTGTATACATCAGCTATGAAAATAGCCTGTAGATCTTGTAGATTCTTAAAGGCATTTACTGTATGTTGTAGTGGAGGACATGTTGTAGACGTGTACAGTACAGAAGGTCATGTGCAGTACTTGTGGTGCTGTGTGGTGTATGTCTCCTCCTCACTAGAGAAGTTGTGGTTTTATGGTTAAAATTAACTTAAAAGTATTTTCAAACTTGGGCTTACAATTGGGAAATGATTCATGTTTGGGCTAGTGTTAGGGTTAGACAAAATAGATTTAGGGGTTATGGTTTGAGTTATGGTTGATTTGCTTAGTCGTGCACCGGAAATAGTGGGTCTACAAGCTCACATTATGTTGTGACCTTGTAGATTATTGTAGGCTATTACCTTGTAAATTGGCTATTTATGGCTTTAGGCTTTAGGCAAAAAAAAAGAAAAAATCCTTCCAAATGGCATTCATAAAATCACCGTCCTAAAAGGTTGTGTGCGTCATTGTCATTGCTCAGGTCTAGCCCAGTGTGCAGAGTTGTGTTGGCAGCTACGGGGGTTGGCTGACAGAAGGCAGGTCCCGGGTGCAAAGGTCGCTCTGCAACACAACATTGGCTTAGGAGGTGCGGTGGTCGTCGCCTTATACAAGATGGGATTCCCACAGGACGCCAGGTGAGCAAGGTCTAAATGACAACTCATTACAAGTTAGCGGACGCCAATAGACATTTCTCAATTGATATATGTTGGTGCTGTTGTTTAATTTGTTATTCTCAAACACTGGTCACATTTTTAACTTCAATACTGTAAGTTGTAGCTTGGTGTGGGATTCTTCCCCAAGAAGTTTACACTACAGTATGTCAGATAAATTATGAGTGCGATTATGCATGACCTTGTTCTCTCGTGCGGCCTGAGTCACGTACAAGTCAGTGCATCACAAATTGCTCTGTGATTAAGTGCAATTATTGCTGTAATAAGTCTGATTTATTACGACAGCAGCTTATTATCCTCACTGTCTGGTAGAAAATATATATTTTCAAAACCATTACTTATCAGGGATTTAATGACTCGCCTCTATTCCTTTAGCGCAATTATCCAAAGGGCTTAACCATACATACACACACACACACACACACACACACACACACACACACACACACGGTGGAGGCAACCATGCCAGAGTTCATACTAGAGTATTCTGTTTTATGCATCATTTTGTATCTTCATGTGTCGATATATTATATCTTCCTGTTGCTTTGTTGCTTCTAGTGTGAACACAATCTAACTCTCCAAATCAATATTCTCATCAGCATGACAAGCAGCTCATAACAACCCAGAAATATAAAGCCACGTACAGTATGTATCGTTTTGTTTGCCATTTTTCTAATTTGTTGCCGGGTTCCATTTCAAGCTCCTGTTGGAATATATGTTTAATGGAATATAACCAATTGTGCATCCTTGGTTGCTCTACTGAAAGACTGAAGGAAAGAGGGGGAAATCAAAATAGTATGGGTTATTAACTGGAATAACTGCTTAGCACGACCATAAGGGAGCAGGGAATGTTGTTCCAGCACAAGAACAAATTAGATGCATCCCCACTTCAATCACTGCCACTTGATCGATTACATCCTGGCCCAGTGGCCCAGCCCTTATAACTATATTCATGGCAATGCTTTGATCTAGAGATGCTCCGATATCTCCCTATTGCAAAACATCATTTTCAGTCATTTTATCATTTTGCATTTTTTGTGACAGGCCTAATCATTCTCCCCTTCCTCCCCACACACAGGAACAGTTTTGACATGGGTTTTATATAATACTTTTGGAAATATTCAAATGTTCCCCTTACGCACAAGATCAGACCTATCGGTATCGGCCGATCATGAGGAAAACTATCGGTGATCGGGATCTGTCCCAAAAAGCCTGATCGGAGCATCCCTACTTTGATCGGCATATCTTAAAGAACATTTTGTGTTCTGTGCGTTGTCTTTGGTATGGAAGCTATTGTTGTGCTAGCATGGTGAACACTAAATACTAATGTTTACAGTCACAGAGATTTCAGTACATCTGAGACCTCTGCATCCTTCCCCTCAATTCACAACACATAACACAGGAGGGTCACCAGGAGAGCATGTAACATCAGGGACAGGACACACAACACCACCTCTTCACACTGATACCATCAGGAAATGTCTCGTGAGAAGATCCCTGTTAGGAACTGAATCATTGTTTTATAGTATCAATGTTTGTGCCAAAAGTCAAAAAGTTTGACAATGTCAATGGAAACCTTTTGGAATGTAGTGGAATACTTTGTCAAGCTCCTACCTATATATGGAGATCTCTGTACCTGTCATTCCTTGTCATATACTGATGTCATCAGGATATACTGATATCATCAGTATATGACCATATATGGGCATGCCTCTTTTGTGCCCATATATGGAGCTGAGCAATTGGTTTGCGCCTGGTGCCATGACGACAAGTTGAGGTTAGACTCCATATTTGGGCATAGCTGCATTGAGAACTACTTAGAATGGTTATGGCTGAGTCATGGTGACATGAGTGTGACATCAGAGGTCAGGGACCCCCTCCATCCCAAAGCCTGACATCACACATCGGATCTCCATATATGGATATGACTGACATGACTGACATCATCGTGATGACACCAGCAAAAAAGGCAACCTCCATTTTTATTTCACTTCCGTGACGTCAGCGTCAGCCAGAGTGTATAGTTTCACAGACCATGGATGGGGAGGAGAGGCAGACACTGGAGAGACGGGCATGGATGAGGAGGCTGGCACGGGAGGAGAGGCTGGTACGGGAGATGCTGCCACAGGAGATGAGGCTGGTACAGGAGATGAGGCTGCCACAGGAGAGGTGGGCATGGGATAGGAGACTGGCACAGGTTATGAGGCTGGCAGTGGAGATGAGGCTGGCACAGGAGAGGCTGGTACAGGAGCAGAGGATGGTACAGGAGTGGTGGGCATGGGAGAGGAGACTGGCAAAGGTGATGAGACTGGCACAGGAGATGAGGCTGGTACAGGAGAGGCGGGCATGGGAGAGGAGCCTGGCACAGGAGGAGAGACTGGCATATGATGAGTGGTTGGCACACGAGGAGAGGCTGGCACAGGAAGAGAGACTGGTACACGAGAGGTGGGTACAGGAGGAGAGGCTGTTCGAGGAGAGGCTTGCACAAGCGATGTGGCTGACACAGCAGCTGAGGCTGGCACAGGAGGAGAGGCTGGCACTCATACATGCCGTCGAGGGTGTGGAGGCAGAATCAGAATCATCTTACGCTGATCTGGATAGCAACCCGGTTGTTGAGTTTGACCAACCACCAGCCAATGAGAATCTCATAAACTGCCTGCCCCATATCACCATCCATGACAGTGTGGAGGACTGCTGTTCAGTGTGCTGTAGTGAATACATCCCAGGGCAGGTGTACTCTACTCTGCCTTGTAAGCACGCTTTCCACAGAGAGTGCATCGCCACGTGGCTCCAAAGGTCTGCCACATGTCCAGTGTGTCGCCATGTCTTGACTCCGCCTTAATCTGCCTTTGCAATGAAAATTGCCCCTGCAGGCAGATCAAGTCTGGCCCCTCTCAATTGTGGGGGGACTTTGCGGACCAGAAGGACCAACCAGATTCGTCGAGAACCAGGCCATAACCAACCCCCCTTTCACAACAAAGATTAAACGCTTCAGGAGCTTTGGACAACTAGCCTGAAAGAACATTTCTGCCCACAGGCCATCAGGCTCATGATCGAATGTCTCTCAGAAACACCAAAACACCCCTCTTCCCACTTACTCCCCCCTCTCCATCACTGAATTGTGAGCTGCGCTTTAATGGACATTCAGACTTGCACATACAGAAACACACACACGCCACTCAAGAAATGCTGCTTATCAATTTTTGTATTGTGCATTCTTCTGACTGCTGCTCTGCCGTTTCATATTTTTAGCTTGTTATATAGTTAGTGATATCTTATATCATTACAGTAGGTGTTATATAGTTAGTGATATCTTATATCATTACAGTAGGTGTGAAGGAAAAGTAAGCATTTAATTGCGTGATGTGAACACCTGTGGTTTTACTGTGCATATTAACAATAAACCTATTGTATCTTCAATTGAAATCCAAACCATTGCCTAGTCACTGTATTGGTTTAAGTGGTTAAATGTAGGGTATGTACATTTCTCTTTGGTTAAAATAAGTGTCAAATATCTCTATTCTGATTGATTCTATTGTCTCATTGCTATAGAGTGTTTGTTCCGTTAACAGGTGTTTTCATCTCCAGCTCTTTATTAAACAATGCATTTTCAGATTGGGATACCAATTTTATCCAATCAGGATACAGAACTCAAACAGGATACTGATTTCTGATTAGTGAAAGTGGAAAGAAATGAGCAGAGAAATGTTTAACTAGAACACTATAAGAATTAAGCTGATAACTGGTACTCTCTCCTGTTTGGCTGAGATTTTGTCACCTACCTTAAAAACAATACAGAGCTTCAAATGTTTAACAAAATACCTTTTGTTTTATCCAAATACTATCACTTTACCCTACCTGTGGGTTATGGAGTGATGGAGGTTTTTAATACATTGAAATTATCAAATGAATGAATGCATTTTGGGCATATTTATCTCAAGTGTGTTTTTGTCAGGTGAAACCTGATTAATGATCGCTCATGAAATGTAGACGACATACTAGTCATACTGACGGCCTAGCCTGCCACACACGCTGCCTAAGCCAATGGGAGTGTAGTGTAATTGCCTGCCTCCTAAGCTATGCCACACGCACCGCGAAAGGGCTGATTTCCACACCTATAGCGCAAGCCTAACGACCGCAGCCTCAAAGCAACAGCTGCACAACAAAACACAGTCATTGAACCACGCACAGAACGTCGGAAAAATTAACGCAAACAAAGGCTGTGAGGTTGACACACAATCACAAACATACACGTTACTAAAGAAATAATCATACCAATATGGTGGGGGAGAACACAACGGAGACAAGAACACAACAGAGATAGCGCTTCTTTCACCTGACAAATATCACTATGTGATCATTTCTTGTTTTGCCATGGTTTGCCAAGAGAGAAACGGATAATTAAAATTTCAACAAGCAACATTGCCTCTGTAGACATTTTTAAAGCTCAGCTCAAGACCCACTTCTACAACATTGCCTTTAATTGATCTTGTATTTTTTATTTTTCATGTCCTCACTGTACTGCATTACTGCTTGTTTTTTAATGTCGTTGCCTTGCTTTTCTTTTATTCTCCATTGTTCTGTAAAGCACTTTGAGCTGCATTTCATGTCATGAAAGGTGCTATACAAATAAAGTTTTATTATTATTATTATTGTTCTTGCCAATTCAAGAGACTGCAGCAAACAATTACCAACGCAAACCATGGCAAAACACACATGCACACGCACACACAGAGCACCAACATGGATTTCAAGGTCACACTGTGGAACATCCTTATGTAATGGTCCATTAACCCTGTTGTCCACAGGCCCCATGTCGCTGCTGTTGCTACCGCTGCAGCCAGCGGTCTGGAGGACTTTAAAGCCTACGGCGTTTTCCAGGAGATTGAGAAAAAACTGCAAGAGGTAAAACGGCATCCTATAACAATTAGCTCAAAAGCTTTTAGCTCTGGCCTTGACCTGTCCTTATGAGTTCTGGGGAACATAATTCATATCTTCAAAGAAAGAAGGGGTTTGCTTATCTCTCTCTCTCTCTCTCTCTCTCCCCCCTCCAGGAAGGAGAGGAGCTTGTCAAGAAGATTGGGGGAGTGTTTGCGTTCAAGGTCAAAGATGGACCTGATGGGAAAGAGGGAGTTTGGGTAGTGGATGTCAAAAATGGCAAGGGCTCAGTCACCAATGACACAGGTGCGTTCTTTTTTGTGTTTGTGTGTGCGTGTGACACTGAGATGTCTATCTTTTCCCTAAAATGGGTTTCAACGACTCGGGCAACATTATTATACCACAGGACAAGGCTGGATGAACACCTCTGGGGGCCCCTGGGCACTGAAGCTCCAAGGCCCCCCTGCACATGCACGTTCGAATCTTTGGCCATTTTGGGGTGGTTTTACTCTGTTCTATTGGCCTATTCCTGGCCGCCTACCCCGTCCCAGAGTGACAGTCAGGCAGTAACAAGCACATTATTATTATTTGACCCATATAGTAAGCAAACGGGTGAGAGAATCCAATTTTCTTGTCGAGCCACCTGCTATGCATGGAGAATGAAAACAAAGCAATGGTGGACAATGACATTGTATTTGATTCCACCTGACCTCACACAGCCCAGTGGGCCCATGCAGGCATGCACCCACCTTGAACAGCCTATAGCGCATTGTTGCTGCTTTATTACACACAATTGTACTTTTCAGCTGCATTCTCACCAACAATAAATCACTAATTATTTTGGACACCATTTATTTCATTCTGATTAGTGGAGAAAAATGGACCCTTCCATAGTCGACTTGTTGACATGTCATAGCTGGTAACACAGCTAAAGGCAATACCATTAATTAATTTAGCCCAATATGTTTAATTTCGGTGTTACTATGTGTGCCAGTAATAGTATATAGACAACACTTGCGTGCGCACCTCCTCAACCCCTCCCAGTCTGTACAGCATCTCAACGAGGTGTCAAATGTTAATATTGGCATATATAGGACCTCAGCAAACTTGTTACAGAATACTACAAAACATTTGTGTCTTTCAATAGGCATATTGGAGCATTAATGCATTCAGCCAAGCATATGTTCCGTCTGTGCGTGTCGCTTATTGAATTGGTGGTACATATAACGCTTGAAACGTGAGATTCATAAATAGTCTTCACTCAGCGTTTCATTAGAGCTATAAGTATTCATAGCCATGCGTAATTGTCATGCCGACTCACATACGTGACACACGAGACGAGCCTAGAGCCTTTATTGTATAAATCCAGAATCTATCAACAGCATCAAATTACCATGCTCAACTCGTGTCTGTGTGAACAGCTTTGTGAAATGGATACAGTAGAGGAATCTGAATTCAGATGGCTCTCCAGGGGGAGATCGTTGCTAGTGTGAGTTGCGTGAATGGCTGCAGAGATTTAAAATAAAATTAAAAAAGTCCCCGCTGGCAGCGACAAGGAATGTGAAGCAAAACTGAATTAACTGTGAAGCATATTGTTGCTGTCGGGCAGAAACCATTCCTTTTCAGGAAGTAGTAAAAACTGTGTTCTGACTGATCCATATAGATTTTTTTAATCTATAGACACAATCACTTTATATAAAAAAAACATAATCAAGAAACTCACAACGCGTCACATCAAGACTAATGGTAGGCATTAGCGTATCATCATCAGATGTCCAGCACCTCAGGTCATCTCAGGTCCCACGTCAAAGAGGCCGGCCTCCGATAATGGTCTATTATATAAACGAATCCGCCGAGTGGCAACCATAACTGCTTTGTCAAGCAGCATTAATGAGATCCGATTGCCGAAGGCAGCGCAACCTTGATGATGGAGAGGGCCATCATCAATTGCCACATTCACCCCGCAAGGCTACATTGCGTATCTTCATGATGAAATGAGACATGATGTGACTTTTATTTGAGGGTCCCAAAAAGGCCTCAATCAACTCAATGATGAAGAAACATTGTTGTGTTGTATTATTAATGACAATGATGAGTAGATGATACTCCCAGTGTCTTCCTTAAGCCACTGTGGAAGAAGCCCCCTCTAAGCCCCCCCTCAAAACAAGCCCAATTGACTGACTTCCATGTAAACCAAGATTCATTAGACCCCCCTCCAAATAGCCAGCCCCCCCCATAGCACCCCCAGTCACAATTTTCTGGAGCCGTCGCTGCACTAAAGGTCTAGCCTCGGAAACTAAACTAAACTAAACTATTTATATTCTGCCATACATACAACACAGAAAATAGCTACACTACAAGCCCCGCTGAGCTTGTTGATGTGCTGCTAGACAGACAGAGTAAAGCATAATTTACAATCTGTGTATACATGGCCTGATGGGTGAAAAGTGCATTTCTTTTTTTGAGATACCTTTGTATTAAGTTATAGGAGAAATTATAGTGGAGAGTGGATAGGAGAGTGGAAAGAAAGACGGAAAACAAAAGATACAAATAAATGAAATAGAAATAAGACCTATAGCTAATAGCTAATAGCTAGTAATAAGTGTAAAAAAAAAAAACGTACAAAGATAATATACTACAGATCTGTGAGAGATGCTATGCCCATAAAGGATGCGTTGCAAGACTTGCTTACTGTATTCACTCATTAAATTCACTATTGATAGACAATGCACATACTGTATTATATATTATCCAGGTACTCACTGTTGAATCCCCTGTACATATTCAGTTTCATATTCATTTTTGATACTATGTAGTGTACAGTACATATCCATTCATTGGTGATGGCGGTGTACTGTATATTCAATTCATGTATGTATCTCGATGGGGATAGACTTAACTAAATTATTAAATTTCATCTGGAGCTCCCTGTACTATCCACACTTTTCCTGGGCTGTGTGTGCTCCAGTTCCTGTTGATTTCATTGGATATCATTGGTCATCTGACCAGTTTCATTGGCTTTCATTGGATCAAATCGACAGGAACTGGAGCACACACAGCCCAGGAAAAGTGTGGATAGCTGTTCCTGGTACCTCACTTCCTGGAACTATTGCTCACATGCTTTTTCCCCACAGCTCCCCCTATGATTAAACCTTGAAAAGAAAATGAATGACCATGGTTTAACTACACAAAATATATTTTGCGTACACTACATTTCGGGGTTAAATACGGTATTGAACCATATTTTAACCAATATATTCCCTTGTTAACACCCAGTATGTTATGTTTCATTTTCATTCAACATTCATACCAGAACAGGAAATACATTTTATTTATGTGGCAGTGTCACAATAACAAAACCTGTAACAAAACATGGTGACGGTGAGTGCTGGCGTGATGCACAGGATTATACCTTTAGTTTTGTCCCATTCTGTTTGAAACCAAGGAACAGAAACAACATCGGCACAATACCGCATATTCTCACAAAAGTTAACTTCTGTATCCTTTAGATAAGAAGGCGGACTGCACCATTGCAATGGGCGACGAGAACCTTCTGGCTTTGATGACGGGGAAGATGAATCCACAGACGGTACATTTTGTTCTTTCTTTATCTGCCTTCTTTAGTTGCCTTTTCACATGAATCTCTCAAGGTGAAATTCAAGGCCTCCACATTGTCTCCGTTCCCTGAACACTAGGGAGGAGAGACACTATGTACACATTATAAAGACAGTAGACTGACTTTTGTGCCATTCAGAGCCATAATAATTGTGTAACATAATTATTGTAAGTGTGGAGCCCTTGCTGTAAAAACTATTGTCACATGTTTAATGAGACAATATTTCTGTCTTTGAAGCAAGGAAGCCTGCACGACTCCAATACGTCTCACTGTCTTTATACATTCTTACCGGGTGCGCGGTCGGGAAAAATAAACTTTTAAAGAAATCTCTTAAGAAGAGAAAACCAGCACTCACGGACATGAGTAATATTTCTGTCTGACTAAGGACAGTGTGTAATTTGCCTATTAATGACAGATTTTGTATGCTGAATGATGCTTGTTGATTTTAATTAAATAATATAATAAATACCTCTATTGACCAGGAAACCTTTGTGGGAATTCAAAAACAGATTTATATTTTGTGTGCATGCATGCACGCACGGCGCACACACACACAAAAACATGAAAATGTTAATAGGTGGAACGAGAAGTGCAGGGTAAATGTGTATGAATGAAATGGCCTGTGAATAGGACGGAGAGGTTATCTCTTGAGGGAAAATACAAGGAGTGATTAGGGAGAGATGGGAGGAACAAAAATGAAAAGTTAAAATGCAACAAGCAATTGTTTAAAGTTTTGGGAACAGCCCCTCTTCCAGTCCACATTAGATTTGGCTGACTAAATGTTACATACTCCTGGAGATGGAGAGGCAGTCGCCATTACTGAGACAACGTGTCCTTTCATCATCTGTTCATGATGACAAAGCAGATCTTAACAGACATTTTACTGTATGTGTAAACCTTTACACTCCGAGAGATGCTGACATTCACAGATTGTGTTTTAATTTGAATTCTTCTTAGTTTGGTTCTTGACTATTACTCACCTGTACAATCTTTCTCTCTGTCCTCTCAGGCGTTCTTCCAGGGGAAGCTTAAAATCACGGGGAACATGGGCATGGCCATGAAACTACAGAGCCTCCAGATGACACCAGGCAAGGCCAAGCTGTGAAACTCAGAGCCCGGCTGGACCCAACCTCCACCAGAAGTGTCTAGGATGCTTATCTCCTCTTTCAGTGTTTCAGGATTTTTTTTATTCTGAATCCTCTATGATCATACCTTCCTTTTTGTCTGACTTCTCCTTTTCATCTATAGCTTTCTTCACAAATCTTCCTCACACATGAATACTTCTCATGCACTTTTACACCCATTTCATTATTATTTTGTGGTGCCAGCCACTCCTATACGTGACTATGTGTGTATGTCTGTCTGTCTGTGTATGAGCATGGAAGTATCACGACAATACCGCTGGATGGCACTGTTGGGCAGCGACACACACACACACACACACACACACACACACACACACACACACACACACACACACACACACACACACACACACACACACACACACACACAAGGCCAGGGAGGAGGGCTCGTACAGTACAGTACACACAGCATCACTCAGTTCAGACAGGTCTGTTTTTTTCATTTTTTTTCTTTTCAAATCAACCACTGTGAGGACAATGCTAAGTAACTCACAGTTACAGTATCCTCATGAATACCATATAACATATACCGTAACAACACTGTGGGTCATGAATGTTTCCATTCAAGGCGCTTCTGAGCACAATATTTAGACTGTAGGTACGTGTCTTTGGAGCTACAGTAGGGACATCATCTGTAATCTGGACTAATCTGGTGTGACTACTGCTAATACTGTACTTCCAGTGTACCTGGGCGTGTTTTGCTGCTGTGGTACAGTAGACTGACTTTTGTGCCATTCAGAGCCATAATAATTGTGTAAAATAATTCCTGTAATGCCCTTGCTGTAATGATAACTATTGTCACATGTTTAATTAGACAATATTTCTGTCTAAGGACAGTGTGTAATTTGCCTATTAATGACTGATTTTGTATAAAATGTATCTGAATGATGGAACATGCTTGTTGATTTTGATTAAATAATATAATAAATACCTCTATTGACCAGGAAACCTTTGTGAGAATTCAAAAACAGATTTATATTTTGTGTGCATGCCTGTTGAATGACAGGTTTGTGCGCTATTGCCGCAATATGACGTGAATGGTGTCACCCTCCAATACATCATTACAGAGACGCACGCACACACACACACACAAACATGAAAATGTTAATACGTAGGTGGAAAGAGAAGTAGAGTGCAGGGTAAATGTGTATAAATGAAATGGCCTGTGAATAGGACAGAGAGGTTATCTCTTGAGGTAAAATACAAGGTTTTCCTCAAGTAATTAAATATCCACCACTGACATTTGCCCTCATTCCAAAAATCAAGGTAAAAGCTAAGGCAAAGCCTTGGGTTGGCACCCACACAGTTTTCTTGCCACCAGTTCTGGGTGCCTGACACAGTGCCCAATCATCCTCATCCTCTCTCTGACCTTGAATGTGACCTGTGGGAGGACCCTGTTGACTAGAGGTCAAAGTTTCTGATGTGTACACACAATACTCCTGTATACCCCGTGCATATTAATTTCCTTTGGCTATGCAATAGGCTAAAATTATTTTGACTGCCTTTGTAGAACTCACTATTTAAAACTAAGTTATAATTTGGACTCTTCGTTTAATGGAGATGAAGTCACTGCCCTCTCCTCATCTCTAGATGGTGGGCATATAGCAATTGCATGCTGTTGCCTTGGTAATGAAGGCTGCTCTGATAAATTCTTGTTATTCCTGTTACCTTCAAGTCTGAAGAGATGGGTTTTCAGACTACGGTGGAAGATTGGGAGTGTGACCTTTAACTTTTAACCTTGCACTGTGGAGAAAGCAGCGCTGCAAAGAATAAAGCTGATACATAATTACATTTTCAAACAATTTATTTTTTGGGCCATGGTTCAAAAAAATTATAATCGTGAACATGACAAAGAGAAAAAAAAAGAGTGGGGAAAAAAAAGGGAAATAATTTAGTTCAGATGCAGTTTCACAGAGATACTTGAATATATTTGCCACCTGAAGGCATTTTAAAAAGCAGATGTACAAGCTCACAACGTTGCTATCCATCGTACAACAAAGTGTATAGTGTAGGGCTTAAGTGGTTAAGAGTTTATTGTGTTTTGTTGCAATATCCAGATGAGATATTAAGTCGACCTTGTCCAGTCATGTTATATCTCGCCTGGACGAGATAAATGATTTTTCTTACCATGGCCACTCCGGGGCTCCGTATTACTATGTTTGAAAGTGAGTAGGCCATACATTGTAGTCTCTGATGGTTGGCGGTCTGGTGGAATACAGTTTGTGAATTGCAGAAACATTATCCTTTTGATGGTGAGGTGGAGTGAGTGGTTGTGAATATGTGCAGAAAGGTATGGGCAGTAATTCTATGCTCATTATTAGGATATACTGTATGAAGTTCTGGCTGACATGACAGCTACTTTATGTGAGAGTGAATAAACAAAATATCAGTACATGAATACAGCACTGAATCATAAATAATAATAAAAAAAGTCTATGCAAACTATCCTCATTTTTTTCCCTTCTGTACAATATATATATTTTTTATCCATAGTTAAGATTTTTTTTCCTTTTTACAGAGTGGGGCTGGGTTACATGTTCATAGAATTGGACTACATTTTCTTCTTACGTAGACAGAAATGACAACTTTTGAAACAGGCCATGATAAACTGTCATGGTAATAGAAACTATATCTTTTCACTTTTAAAGTAAATATATGTACAGCATACATCATATACACAAAGATGGAGTGTGGCCTGTCATTGGCTCCGTCTCCCATTGTCTTTGTCGTTGCTTGTTTGAACAACTTGAGTGAACACTCCAAATCTGTAGAACACTGGTCCCAAATGCTTCTCCTTTGGTCGTTTAAGGCAAAGAGGGAATACATGGGATATGAAGCAGAGCACAGTATCCATGCAGTTTAGACTCAGGGATTACAAGGCAGACACAAAAGTGCAAGGAAAGGTAACGCAGACTGTTTAATTATACACCGTTTCTCAAGTCGGGTCCTGGGCCCACCTATTCTTTTTACCTTTGGGACCATTTGGTTCCATTTGTACACAGGCCCATAATAGTCCATTTGAACCCCCTGGTGGTGCCTGAATCCGACGTTGCGAACCAGTGATTTAATCTCATATCTTCAACCTGTGTGTGTTAAAATGTTGACCAAAGGAACATCTGACAAGTTGAGCATTTGTTTAATCTTCCCATTATCGATTACTTACCTCTGCAAATTACCACCGGCTGTTGTCAAACAGCTATTTAATGGATTTGCAAAAACTGGGTGGACATGATGATCTTGGGCAAAGAAAGAATTGATTGATTAAACGTGCAGATTGGCCAAAATGTGGCACAACTGAAAAAGAGTGAATGAACCATAAGAAAGTGCGTAAATGTGTCGAAAAGCCCAGTCTATGGGGGTTTGAGGCAACTTTGCATTTGATAGTGTCTTCTTTTTCAGCAGATAATGCGTGAATAAAAAAGAAAATAAAGAATAGGCCTATACAAAAGTTTAAAACAAAATAAAACAAAAAACCAGAAGAAAGCCCCACACCCCAACACACATTATGACAACAAATGATATAATAACAGGCCATTGAGCATGTTCTTTCTTCTTGCACGGTCCAATAAGGGACATTACATCTGATATTACCTATTGTCCATTTCGGCTCACAGCTGCACTGGGTAAACCCTCTGTTGGAAAACTGGTTTCCTGAGGGCTCCAGCGCTTATTTGCTCCCTCCCTCTGGCTCTACGGCACGCCATCGATCAGGGATCACACACACAAACACACAAACACACACACACACACACACACACACACACACACACACACACACACACACACACACACACACACACACACACACACACACACACACACACACACACCTGTGGGTCATTGTTTAGATTCTGTAGAAAACTGTCTTTCTCAGTTGGTTTCATTCCAGGATTGTCTGTCCATCCCGGCAGGTGGTACATCTTGAAGGAAAAGGCTTGCTTGTGTGTGAGTCTGTGTGCACGTTTTAATACCTTCCAGTTCCACCACAGCAACGCTCCACTGTGTCTCCCTGCCCGGCCGCTACAGATGTGCCAACCTTTTTAGACTTCATACATTTGTCTCCAGTCCGTTCATGTCAACGTTGCACTGGTCCTTGTTCTCTCGGTGCTCTCTCTTGTGCTGGGCCCCGTGGTGCTTTTTCTTTGCCGCGGGCCGCACGCCTTCCTCCAGCTGCATCAGGCGAGCCACTTCCGGGGACACCTGGTGGAGCCCGTGTTGAGGCGGATAGCAGCCGTTGGTCTGGTTCTGGTAGCTCATCATCTGCTGGATGCTGATCATGGGCTTGGTCTCGCAGATAAGTGGCACCTGCACGGCGGACGCAACGCAAACAGTACATCAGAGTTAGTTTCAGCGGTCATCAATATGTCCGTACACAGACAAACAGTACATCAGAGTTAGTTTCAGCGGTCATCAATATGTCTGTACACAGACAAACAGTACATCAGAGTTAGTTTCAGCGGTCATCAATATGTCCGTACACAGACAAACAGTACATCAGAGTTAGTTTCAGCGGTCATCAATATGTCTGTACACAGACAAACAGTACATCAGAGTTAGTTTCAGCGGTCATCAATATGTCTGTACACAGACAAAATGTGTCAGAGTCAAGGACTTTGTCTTCTCTGTGGCAAATGTTTTATTTTCTGTTTCACTCACCATTATAATGTTCTTAATTTGATCACAATGCCCAAATACTGAATGTCAACAAGCTGACTCCAGGTTTTCTTCAGAATATGTATAACAGTGATTTTACTACGACACTATGGCACATTATGAGTCCACTACTAGTATTAGTGGTCACTGGTTCTCAAATGTTTTATTTGCAAAGACCCACATAACTCTGAGAGTGTAAAAACGAAACCAAATGAACTCTGTTTCTGGTAATACTCATTTTGTATGGCTGTGGCAAAAACATAATTTTGACAAAAAGCCAGCATGGGAATGACCACTGGTTAATTTGGATTCAACGGTGCAAAAGACAACATTCAGCTACTTGATGTCACATTTTTACAACACCTCTCACCTGTTCTCCTTCCTTGATAAAGTCTTTTCTACAAATATGAGCCATGATCCCTGTGGCCAAGGCATCACCCATCACATTCACCATGGTTCTGAATCGATCCCTGGAATTAAAAAATGATGGTCATTGGTTGTAACAAGTCTGCCAAATTGAGTTTTGTTTAATTACAGCCATGCCCCTTTAGCAATTGATCATGCATTCATTGAATTATTGCAATGTCCAGTTTCCTTTGAAGCCACAATTCAAGACCTATTTTAATAAATACAACTTCATTTTAAACAATCTGTATGGTGGCTGGAAGTGGTTTCCCCAATCTTTCATTGAGACAGTTTTGTAGTACGACACCGACTGGTTGGTTGACAATGTCAGTAAAGTTATTTGAAGCAGACAGTGCACCAGTTTGGACACTAGGGCCTGTTTTCCACCAAAATAACTTTGGTCTAGAACTGGTTCCGCTCTAGATTCTTGGAACCTTGGTGCTTTCATAGAACCGGCGGCCATTTTTTGGTTCCGAACCAACTTTTCGGGTTCTGAACCAATACATTTTCAGTGGAAACGCTCTGCACTGGTTCAATATGGCTGGAAAGAATACTGAACCAGTTCAACCCTGGTGGAAACGGGGTTGTGTGCTGATATTTTAATTGTAGTTCAGAGTCAGACATCATTCCAAATAGCTCTATTCATCATTAGACATGATTATGGATTGCAGCTTTAAATGCAGCACAATAACTGTCATAGAACTCAAATACAAAAAGTATTGGCACACACATTCCAATAACATCAAGGGCAGCTTATTTTTGTGTGGACTATTAATCATGCAATACATAAGCATTGCCAACAGCAACAACATGACAGCCATATCCTGCACTGAAGGCATGCTATGCATATCAATTTATTTCCATTGCTTGATTGAATGTTCAATCAGTGGGATGGATGTACAGTACTTACAGCGCCCAGTCGACCGCAATGATCAGAGTAATGTCATCGGTGGGCAGGCCCACGGAGGTCAGCACTATCACCATGGTGACTAGACCCGCCTGAGGGATCCCAGCAGCACCGATGCTGGCTGCGGTGGCAGTGATACTGGCAGAGACCAAGTGACATGGAGCATAACGTTAGTTCAGACAGGGCACTTACAGTATAGTCAATATGCGACCATCATACCAGCATCAGCATGCCAATAGGCTCTATGCACTGGCTGTATAATATTTGTTTAGTATAGAGATTACTAGAGATTCTCAAACAAATATGGGTCCATTTGGTTCCATTTCTACACTCTCATCAGTATCCTAGTGTCAGTTTCATTGTCAGTATCCTGGTGTCAGTATCCTAACCATAACCCCACCCTGAATCTTTTTCTAAAGCACAGATGGAGTTTTTCCTCCTAGTCAGACGGCACCAGAACGGCGATGGAAGGGAAATGATTATGATCCTGGCGTGATGAGGGAAATGAGTAATACAGGTCATATGGGTTTTACCATCAGGAGGGATTATAAGCCACTGTACGGCAGACTGCAGACCATGAGGACCGCTTAATGTTATTACACAAACATCACATCACAGGGAGGGATGGAGAGTTGTTGTCAGAGAGGTATAATGTTGCGTTCGGACATCAAAAGTAGCAGATCCACAAGCTGGAAACACAGCGTGAAGCGGCGCGTTTTGAGCTTGTATAGATCTGCTACTTTTGCAATTTGAATCCTGAAATGTAACCGTTTTGGACATATCACTGGTTTGAGTATTTCCATTTTTCAAAATACCTTTTTACTTCTACTCCACTACAGTGCATCTCGGAGGCAAATATTATACTTTTTACTCCATGTTTGAAAGCTTAGAATTACTTTTCAGGTTTTCCTTACAAAACCCATGTTCTACAGTAGGCCTATACTTGAGGATTCAAAAATAGCAGATCTAGAAGCTTTGGCATATGTTGTACTTTTGGTACATTACAGTAAATCTAGGTCTACATACTTATGTATATACGTTTGTACTTTTACTCAAGTAATAGTTTGTATACAGGACCTTTACATGTACAAGTCTATTTCTATTATTACCACATTTCTACATTATGGTATTGTTACTTTTACTTAAATAACTAGAGTTGAGAGTTGAGCCAGAAGGCAAAGCTCTCTGTCTACCGAGCAATCTTCGTTCCTACTCTCACCTATGGTCATGAAGTGTGGGTCATGACCGAAAGAATAAGGTTGCGAATACAAGCGGCCGAAATGATTTTTCTTCGACGGGTGGCTGGCATCTCCCTTAGACATAGTGTGAGAAGTTCAGTCACACGAGAGAGACTCGGAGTAGAACCGCTGCTCCTTCGCCTGGAAAGGAGTCAGCTGAGGTGGTTCGGGTTCGGTCATCTGGTTAGGATGCCTCTCGGGCGCCTCCCTAGGGAGGTCCTCGACGCACGTCCCACTGGGAGGAGACCCCGGGGCAGACCAAGGCGCAGTTGGAGGAAATACATCGACTCACTGGCCTTGGAACGTCTCGGAATCCCCCAGGAGGAAGTCACTAATGTTGCTCTGGAGAGGGAAGTCTGGAGCACTCTGGTGGAGCTGTTGCCCCCGCGACCCGACTACGGATAAGCGGTTGAAGATGGATTGATGGAACTAATCTGAGTACTTTTCCACCACTGGTTGTTGTACTGGCCTGGACAAATCTTGCCGTGGACCAGGTGTTGGTACAGGACAGGAACAGGGGGGTCCCAGTTAACTCTGTTTGGGAATTGTGAGGATGGGGGACAGTAGGAAGGGACACACATCCTTCTGTCCCTTATCTGTGTGCGTCTGTCCCAACCAGCCTGACTCTCCCACACCCTGACTTCCAGACTGATTTATTAGAGTAAGGACGTTGTGCAATGCTTAATCTGCTTGACATGTACATTTATAGGCGTACACTATATCTGGCAAATCCCATAATGGTGCATTTTGTTAATTTGGAATTAATCACAAATGTGTGACATTGGATTAATTCCCGTGTTGCAACATCTGTGGGTGGTGCTGTGGCTTTAGGCCAAACAAAATGACCTAGTAATATCAATTCAATTCAAAGGAGCTTTATTGGCATGAGAAAACATACGTATACATTGCCAAAGCAAGTGTCAAAATATAATAAAAATAATGTTGAAAATGGGGAGAGTACAGCATTGTGTAAACAGACCTATGTCACATTTCGATTAATTACCGGTATGTTTTGAGAATCCTTGAGGACGAGTCTGTGCATGATCTGAACTTTGGATGGTAATCTTTTATTGTTGATGTTGACATTGCAGAGATTAAAAAAAACAATGAATATAAATGGCCTGCTCTGATCCCTGATGAAGAACAAAGTAATTTTAACATAATTTTCTCTGCACAAGATTCAGTGTTCCTTGGCTTTATGAAAGGAGACTTGCAAGAAGTGAGAATTCTCTCAGGCTTATGGCATATAGTTGTTGATTGTTGTTGGTACATTTTGTAAAGTGTCCTTGGGTTCATGAAAGGCGCTATATAAATTCAAGCTATTATTATAAGCAACTGCAACTACCTCTGGTCCATAGGCTACATAATTTGCAAAGAGCAGGTGAAATATATTCATCAATGTATGTGTGCAGAGCGAAAGAAAACATCTTCCTTTCACTTCCACATTAATTTACCGGTACATTAAAAGTCACCCTGATGAAGGCAATGTTGCCACAGCAGGTGTATAATTTGTTATTCTTGCAACAAGAGTGCCTTGGTCTTAACTCTTTTTTGCAAATACATTTGTACCAAAGAGCACCTTGTTGGGGATTTTAACCTCCAGCCAAACAGACATGCACTCCTTTCCCTCTTTCTGCTCTCCTTTTTCTACATTTACAACTACTCTCTCTTCTCTTCTTTCCTATGTTTACACATGGGAGGAAGGGGTTTTCTGTGTCCACGATGATGGCGGGCTCTGGGGCCATAACGAAGTTTTTTTTTTACATAGTTGAATAATAGAAATTAAAGAATTGAAGTTTCCAACTGAATTGGCAGGGAAACATGCTGCCCAAAACAAAGAAATTAACAAGATTTCTCTCCTGCGGCCACCCCTGCAGCCTGTGGACAAAAGCAGATCTGTAGTGCTGTGAGAGCACAGGTCTCTTTATAGTGTTTGGAGAGACAATGGCCAGGTGTCTCCCCTTCCACTAATCATCTCTGGCTCCGCCCTCCAATCCAGCACTGCAATGGACATGTTAAAGGCACAGCCACACACACACAGAACCCCATAGTAGACTTAAAGGCCCAGGGGGCCGTCACAACGAGATCAGTCAAAAATCCTTCGGCTCACCTTATGGTGATGATCTGGCCAAAGTCCAGCTCGTAGTTGTTGACCTGGGCTATGAAGATGGCTGCCACGGCCTCGTAAAGCGCGGTGCCGTCCATGTTGATGGTGGCCCCCACAGGCAGCACGAAGCGGATGATGCGTCGGTCAATGTGGTTGTTCTCCAGGAGGCACTTGAAGGTTATAGGCAGAGTAGCAGAGCTGTGGGTGGAGGGGGCACAGTCAGTGGTGTGGTGGTATACTCTCAGACCCTTTGATTTGATTTAACCCATGAAAACCTGAGGCTGAGTAGAAGTGCCTTCTACTAGATCAGTAGTTCTCACACTGTAAAGATTTTTCAAAATTGTTCAGAAATTGCAGATGCAAGCGTGCTGTGAGCTTGTGTATATCTGCTTTTTCTGAATAGCCAATGGTCAAATCTAAAATGACATGCATGCTTTCCCATTTTATTGGCTTAAGTAAAAGTAGCGATCCCACAGAATGCAGAAATACTCGATCCACACACTGAAAAAGTCCTGTATTAAAAAATGCATTAAAGAAATACTTAATTAATGTGCCAAAGTAGAAGTACTCAAATTTGTATACAGTGGTTAAATGCGGCACGTGTGCTTGTAGATCTGCTATTTTTTTATATCCCAAGTATAAAACAGAAGTACAATATTTGCCTACTTAAGTACAGTATTGGGTAAATCTACTAAGTTACTTTCCACCGCTGTGTGGGGGGATGGAGCATGGTCAGCCCTATACTGTAACAGTGCTATTCAACATGCTGAACGTTTCGGTCACAGACCTTCTTCAGTCATCTGCTGGAATAAGTGGCCTTGTAACATCCCAAGTAATTATGTATCAATTCATTGTACATAAAGTGGCCTTTACCATCACACAACATTATGCAATGAAATGTTGGAGGCTTTGTAGACCATTTGCTGATGCTGATGGTCTAACCTCAATGACCCTGTACTTAAATAAATTCTAAGAGCTTAATTAATATTCAAGGATGTCTTTTTTTCTACATTTTTATCCCATGATTTTGTAACCCATTTTTTTCACCCAGTGTCAATTATGTAATCCTGGGCTCTACACTCCCTCTGCCAACCTGGGGAGAGCAACAGACTGACCTCATGCTTCTGTCACTGCATGAGGAGTCCAAGCCGCTTCTTTTCACCTGACAGAGGGGACTTTCCCCGATTGGACGTATAGATCAGCTTTTTTCAAAAGATTTTTATACATTTTGAAAAGGTACATTCTGCAGTAAAAACTGCCTCCCTACCGCCACATTTAACTTACTAAATAAATTAATTTCACGATTCATCTGGCAGGGCAAACGTCCCAGGATCTCAAAACATTACAATTGCCCAAGACCGCTGGTGGACTAGCTCTTCCTAATTTAAAATACTATTTTTGGGCAGCCCAACTCAGACCTCTAACTACGTGGATAGAAAATTATGAATCAA
Source organism: Protomyctophum parallelum (assembly GCF_964188405.1). Taxonomy (NCBI): domain Eukaryota; kingdom Metazoa; phylum Chordata; class Actinopteri; order Myctophiformes; family Myctophidae; genus Protomyctophum; species Protomyctophum parallelum. The sequence goes on from NC_139709.1 coordinate 22,031,045, forward strand.
CCCGGTGGTTAAAAATTGAGAAAACTCTATGCACACAGTCACAACTAGAACTGCACTCTGTCGAGTGCATACTTGCTTGTTGCACACTAGTAGGCCATAAATGGCCAACTAGTGCACAAGCAGAGCGCGCAAGTCCTTTCGACCGCTGTAAACTGTCAAATCTCAGTATCTCTGTGAAGGAACGTTTGAAATGATTAATGTTTAGATGTAACTATTTGCTACCTACTTTATACATATAAACATCTAGTATTATTAAGTATGCTTCAAGTTTCTATCTATATAAGAAATACTGTTTTATCGTTGTAGATATATTCTGGATCCCTTTTTAGTTTTTCTAGTCATACACATACACACCACGTACTCTGGTCCCAGCAGATCAGGCACAATTTGCTATTTTATTTTTTACTGATTATGTATATAGTATACGTATGACTAGCTCTAAATGATGACGTAAGAAATATATATAGTATATATATAGTATATAGGCATATACTATATATGTATACATATATACTCTATACTCTATACTGTATAAAGTGTGTAGTTGTAAGTTGATTAGCGGTATACTGTGGTTACTTTGCGCCAAAAACCGTGACATCTGTTCCGCCATTTGAGGCTTACGCAGAAAAACATAAAATCTGTGCCTGTGTTGCTGGACCAATGATGACGAAATGACCATATTTCTTACGTCATCATTTAGAGCTAGTCATACACATACACACCACGTACTCTGGTCCCAGCAGATCAGGCACAATTTGCTATTTTATTTTTTACTGATTATGTATATAGTATACGTATGACTAGCTCTAAATGATGACGTAAGAAATACGGTCATTTCGTCATCATTGGTCCAGCAACACAGGCACAGATTTGATGTTTTTCTGCGTAAGCCTCGAATGGCGGAACAGCTGTCACGACGAAGGAGACCGGGCGAACCTATTACTTGCGCGCTCTGCTTGCGCAAGTAACTAGCAGTCCTTCCCTTCTCAGGGAATAAAATAAATGGAGATGCTATTGGAGTTTGGTCTAGGTTCACAATTAAAATATAGAAGGAAGTCCAGAAAGAATTTAAACTGCCTCAACTATCATCGGGCCTGTCTTCAATTGGGTGCATGGGAGGTTTTGTGCCTTCAAGGCTAGACGCTGGGTTCCAGGGGTGGAGTTTGCTACGCCTGAGGTTTGTCCACCAGATATTTTCCTCCAATCAGTTAAAGTCATTTGAACAACTCAGAAACGAGTTTAATTAATAAAGAGATTTCACAAGAAGAATGGCTAGGTGCATAAAGTGACAAACTCTAACTCTTGGAGAGAATATCAATGGCAAATTGTAAGCAGATTTCTTAAAGCGCAAATAACATGCATTTTAAAACTGCTTTTAATATTTAATATCATATTGTCTATGTCCCTCAAAGTTATTTCTAATGGTTTGAGCCTCAATCACCACTCTGATATAACCAGTCCTTGTCATTTCTTTCTGGACTTTGAAAGCAGTTTTAGCTGCAGTACCACAATGTCCTGAGGTGGTGGGGGTGCTGATATGCAGATTATTTAATATTCGAGTCATTATAATACTGATGCTAGATAAAACCAGGCTTGTTTCCATTCCATGCCAGCTTGTAAAACCAACAATAGTGGACATTGTAAACAAAGTGGAAATGCAAATTTGGAACTGAAGACTGTAGAAGAGGAGGAATTATACAAAGTAGGGTGACATTGATGACATCACGATGAGGCCAAAATCAGTTGAGCTTTTCCTGAGAGCAATTTCCATTAAAACACCCATATGATATGAAAGCCTGATTGTTCAAAATTGGTTATTTGTGGGGATAGAACAGATCGGTAACCATACGCATATCTTTTGGACGTGTCCTAAGTTACAGCAATTCTGGAATACTGTTTGACACTCAGATACCACAAGATTTCAAGACAGCTATTGTAGGAGTAGTACCGACTGGGTTTGAAGGTAGGAAAAAGGTGTACCTCCTCGTTAACAGCGGCCAAAAAGACTATCACAATAAATTGGCTAGGAAAACACCCTCCAACACACGAACAATGGCTGAATAAAGTAAAATAAATTAGAGACATGGAAGAAATTACTTATTTGGTGAAGCTACAAAATGAGCAATTTATTAAGAAATGGACGCCCTTCGCACGCCCTTCGCGATTTACCATTACCAAGATGTATTTCTACAAAGAGATTATGAATGTTTAATGTGATATATGATTGTACAATATGTGGGTAGATGCGTACTGTGACAGTATTTATAAAAAGATATGTATGGTACGTTCTGTAACTCGCATATACTATTTATCATTGTCTTTGATTGATGACCCCCCCCCCTTCCCCTCTTTCCTTTTCTTTTCTCTCTTTTTTTCCCTTTCATGTCTGTTGACTGAACTACTCGATACATTTCTTCACTTTATTATTATTATTATTGTTAGTATTATTATTTATGATTATTATATATTTTTTTCAAATGTGTTACTTTTAATGTTGCTGCTGTCTCTTTGGGGAGATAATGTGAATTTTGTATTGAGAACCTAATGATGCTATGCTTGTGTATAAAGTGTATTGTTTACCCCGGCAATGACAATAAAAACTGCCTCCCCCTGGCCAGCCTGAACGAGGGGAAACGAACTGAGTGGAATGATGCGTTGCGATCGGCTATTTTCAAATGGCCGAAATGTAGTTTCAAATGACCCTAGAAATGTAGGGCTGAAGTGGTTAATGTATGTTTGTAATAATAATCAAAATCTACAAAGACTCAATTAAAGTACAAATACCTCAAAATCTAAGTAAATGTACTTAGTTACTTTTCACCACTGCAAAAAAGTGATCAAAGGTCAATGTCTAAAATTGACATAAAAAGGGCAAACATTATGAGAGGCAGAGAGAGAGAGAGAGAGAGAGAGAGACAGGCCCAATCCCAATCCGCTCCCTTGCTGACTCAATGAGCCCTGCACTGACTTGGTTGATCACTCTAAATTATATTGTAATTGTACTATCTGTACTATCTCTGCAAATTGAATTTATTACCTACTAAAACATTGTAAAACCTGAAACCTTTCTCAGAAGTCTCCAAAATCCAAATTACTTACATTGTTATGGTTCAGTTCAGTGGCTGTCTTTATACATTCAGGATTTAAAGGGCAATTCACACATTTTTAAGGTAAAGACAGCACTGCATTTGGGTTTTCTGGCTGAGCTATCGAAGTATTCATCTAGGTATCAATTTATACCTAACATTTGGTATCTTCTTGCCTCCTTTAACCAATGTTACATAACTTATGTAACATGGTTCCTGGTTGTTATGTGATGTTTGCTCCCACCACCACCCCAGCACTGTTATTTATGTTCCCCATGGGGGTTTATTGTATATCTATAATCCAATGCTCTTAATGTTTTATGATGTGTTTAATGCCGAGCAGGGAGAAAATGCTGCAGAGCCGAACGCCAAGATAAATATCATATGCACACTTGTATTCTCATTCTATAATAAATATTGGTTAAATCTATTCGTGAGTTGTCTGACTGAACTATTTTAATTTACATAATAAGCAATCAGCAAGCGCATACATTAACAAAACAGGCATACAATTAGATTTAATTAGGCCTATTCTTTCTTTGGTGTGATAAAAAATGTCTTTTACATTTTAATTTGAGTCATTGGAGAGAAACACTGATGATATGCAGGTATCTAATAATAAGTAATTGCCTGGGCTGACCAAGATAACAGCTGTACAGTAGGCTACCTACTGTAGCAGCTTAGCAGGCTGAAATAGTGAATTAATCATACATGTGAGCTTTAGTTTATGCATTATTCATATGAACTACATTAGTTCTCCGACTCTATCTTGCTCAGAATTGCTACTGTTATTTAATGTTTTTTTGCACTCTTTGGACAGTCTTCTGCTGCACGTATGTAGATTCTGTACTGTAGCCCAGGGGTTCTCAACGTTTTTGGCTGGGGACCCCCGAAAACCACCACCAATACAAATTGACCACTACAATAACCTTAATAATAGTGAGAATACATCATAAATAAATACTGAAACCAGATATAATCAAAGTTTTTGCATGTACTATGTGAACTCTAAATTTCCATTTTTATTGCAGCCATTCAATTGCATTTTTGTTTTATTTTGGGCACCCCCAAAATAATTTGGCGACCCCCTGACTCTTCTGATTGGCCGGGCCCTAAACTGCCCTCTTCTGATTGGCCGTGCCTTAAACCTGCCCTGTTCTGATTGGCTGGGCCCTAAACCTGCCCTCTTCTGATTAGCCAGGCCCAAAAACCTGCCCTCTTCTGATTGGCCGGGCCCTAACCCTGCCCTCTTCTGATTGGCTGGGCCCTAAACCTGCCCTCTTCTGATTGGCCTGGCCCTAAACCTGCCCTGATCTGATTGGCCGGGCCCTAAACCTGCCCTGTTCTGATTGTCCGGGCCCAAAAACCTGCCCTCTTCCCCGAGGGGTTGCGACCCATGGGTTGAGAACCCCTACTGTAGCCTACTGTATTTTCTTCTTTTTCCAATCCTAACTTATCAATATAGAAGGTATATGCACGTGACATCATCGCCATACCCAGAGGTTTTGCGGGAATGCCTACTGAGTGACACAGTCCATACATCCAAACAGAAAAGTCTGATTGCATTTAACTCACTTTGCCATTCACTTTGCCACTCGCTTTGCCACTCACTTTATGCATGCACATAGCTTTTATAATATATTGATAGTTCTTTCTGACAACCACATGCGATCATTAAAACATGATCTACACTTAAACTGTGTTTAAAACTAGACTAACACTAAAACATTTCAGGTGACTAAAATATGACTAAAACCAAAGGAAATTGTATTCGAAAGACTAAAACCAAATGAAAATGTGCAGTGTTCAAATCAACAGTGTTCACCTGGACGAGGTGGCCAGCGATATGAGCAGGGCCTGCAGGATGCCCCTGATGTAGACGATGGGGCTCTTCTTGGTGATGAAGAAGTACATGGCGGGCAGGATGAAGAGACCGTGCAGTATCAGCCCCATCACCACCGTGATGGCGTAGAAGCCCAGCTTCTTCCCCATGGCCGAAGGGTCGTCCATCTCCAGGATCTTCCCCGCCACCAGGAACACAATCCCAAACGGGAAATACCTTGGGAATGGCCGGGACACGTGTCGTTATAGCCAGTGGGTGGAAAAAGTACTTGGTTGTTTTACTTAAGTGAAAGTACAAATTTTTGAAATACGTCCGGTTTATCAGCATCAAAATGTACTTAAAGTACCAAAAGTAAAAGCACTAATTATGCAGAATGTCTCATTTCATATTTTAAAATGTATACTATAAACATCTTTTGAAAATATCAGATCTACAAGCTCACATTGCGACGCATTGTGAGATTGTAGATCTGCTATTTTTTTATAACGACTGAAATGTATATAGAGCTGAAATGGTTTATGTAATAATTTTTGTAATAATACAAATCTAGGTAACTAGTACCTAAAGTTTTCAAATAAATGTAGTGGAGTAAAAATACATTTTGGATCCGAATGTAGTGGAGCACAAGTAATAGTATTAGAAATTGGAAATACTCAAGTAAATTACAAATACCTCTAAATTGTACTTATGTAGGATAGTACTTATGTAAATGTAATTAGTTACTTTCCACCACTGAGCCAGTGTATTGAAACTAGGGCTGCAACTATCCATTATTATATTTTATTCAAATAATTAGGATGAGCGAGAAGCATATACTGTATCAACAAAACATTCTAATGGACTTTTTATAATTAACTAAATTGTCTGATTAATGTCATGCAAAATAGCAAAAATAGCTGACCTATACAAGCTCACAACATTAACGTTGTGAGCTTGCAAAAAAGGTAAAAATACGTTCAAATAAATAATAAATATTTGTTTTTTATAATCAGTGATATTAATTAGTTAAGTTTGATTAACTGTTGCACTTGCACCCCTTGAAACCTTGTATATCCATAACTTAAATCATTGCTTTTCAGGAAATGGAAAAAGCAACCTGTATTCTAAATGAATGGATCCAATGTAGTTATTATCAGAGCCATCTAATAGAAGAGTTACGATATAGAGGGGGCAGAAACCCAGCACTCCAGCGCTGTTCATGCAGCCCTGAACTGAGCCAAGCTGAAGTTGGAAATACATTGTTTTCAACGAAGGCGGCGCAAACAAGAGCTATTTTAAGCATGTGTGCAACATGACAACCAGAGGCGTATCTACAATAAGGCGAGGACAGGCCTGTCCAAATCCATTTTCTGCCTGGCCAAAATCCATACACTAGGACAAAAACAAGACCTGAGAACTATTAGTGGACAGCGGATTGGCTGTTGCACGTATAGAGCACTACCCTCAATCACCCATGCGAATGTAAATGCATGCCTTTTAGACTTTGTATCCTACTGTCTGGCAGGTATATCTCTTTAAAAACCTTTGTGATTGTGCGCGGGACGACGACAATTAACACATCATGCATGCCCAAAATGTAATTCTTGCCTGCCCAAAATGTAATTCCTGGAAACGCCACTGATGACAACTGTTTTTTTAAATTTTTGTGGCTTTCGCCTTTATTTTTATATTTTTTATGGAGGGACAGACAGTAGGCTGACAGGAAATGGGGAGAGAGATGGGGGGAAGACATGCAGTAAAGGCCATCGGGATCGGGAGTCGAACCCGCGGCACACTGCCAGACTGGGTTACCAGCCAAGGTGCCTGGACCACTGAGCCACGGCCCAGGCCGATGACAACTGTTTTAAAGTATTGTACAGTAACAACTAAAGTCTCTTTAATGTTTATGTTGTACTATTACTACAAAACAATCTAAAATAAAGGAATTTAAGATCATTAAAGCTGGGCTGAATCCAATGCATTTCTGCCTACTTCCGGTCCAGGACTTGTCCCAGTTGGTTGTCCCCACGCTCAATAGAAGTCTATGTAGGAGAGCTGCCATTGGACTGGCCCCATGAAGTGAACGCAGTTTGCGTAACTCTGTCTATATCTAAGGCTCTGCTTATTATGTAGTTATTATACGCTCTGGGTAATATTTTCATTCAATATTAATGTATTTATTAAAAAGCGCCGGGAAGGACATGCACACAGGAATAAAGAGATCACACTATAGGTCTTATACTGTAGGTCTTTATAGCATATAAGAGCCTTCATTAAAAGATGCAGGGCTGAAAGCAGTATGGCAACGTTTCAGTCCATGCAAGGACTATGGTCATTCAGGGCAGATCGATCTTTTAATGAAGGCTTTTATATGCAAATAGCATCTCTTCCCTGCTCTATTGTGACTTTTCGACTAAACACCGTCCTACAGACATACTGAAGCATTTTCAAACTTTCAAACTTTTGGTAATCATATGCAAACATTTTCAAAGATTGTTGATACTGTCACAACACTGTAACAATAAAGTAGAAAACAGGCCATTAATTTATGAAAAAACATAAAATGATGATGGACATACAAGGTTTCTGCCCAACGCAAAAAATTGCATAATGCTCTTAATCCAGAGCCACTAACAGTAAGACAGTGTAGTGCCTCAGTATTCTAGGATCATTGGGTAAACCAAGAACATTATTATAATAATTGTAACTATACAAACTATAGTATGTCAGGTCAACAAATGAACCTGGCATTTGTCTAACGTGCAGAAATGCCTACAGCAACCTGATCGGTTCAGTGGAGAAGAATCATAATTATGCGTTGTGTGAATAAGCCAGCAAAAAAGACAGGCAGAGGGGTAGAATTAATGCATATATGTACATGCTATTTTGACCTTCTAACTATGTTAATGTTCTTCTCCACGCTGTTGAGGAGGCTTGAATTTCAGTGGTATTACACAGTAAGTGCAAAGTAAGTGCAGTAAGTGCATGTGAGGAAAGGACACATTTTCATTTGAAAGGCTACCTTCGCCCTAACCAAAAATAATGTTCACACCTTGTGTAGAGAAAATGTAGTGTAAAGTCACAGTGTGTGAGTGAAGAAGTGTGAGGAGGGCCTTCACCTTCCTGGCCTTACCAGATGACAATGGCGACTATCTTTAGAACAGCCTCGTTCACACTCTGACAGAAATTGACCAACGCGGTGCCATTAGGCCCCATTCTGCCCAGCATTATACCTGAAAAGACACAACACAATGGTGGTGTGATTGGATGTAAAAAGAAAAACATTTTGATTGCGGTCGAGCACAAATCGTTGCTCTCGGGTGGAGAGCTAGTGCTACAAAGGTTATGATTATACCGTATGATTAAGGACTGATTGAGCAGTAAATACATTTGTTGATTCACTCTCATCTGATACACCTGACAACCGCATTATCAGATAGACCAGTGGTAACCAACCTTTTCAAGCCCACAAGCCCATTTTATTCCCAATTGTAAGCCAAGATCTACCACTAAAACGTGTTAGAAAAAACACTTGTTTTTTTGCTATTTCTGACAGGCTCAATGCATGTGCACACATCCACACAAAGACTAAAGCTTAAATTAGAATAAAAAAACTTATAGTAAGTTATATTATCAATGTCAAATAATATTAAGACAAATGTATTAGAAATAAAAAATATTAGGACAAAAATACAAATAAACTTCTTTGTTGAGTTTTTTTTTAAATAAAACAAAATGCAAAGGACATGAATTGCTTTTACAGCACAATATTTTGTTTCTCATTTCAATGAATATTCACATTGGCAGATGTTCAAATGACATAGGCATAATGACCATATATATTTGCACAGATATGGTGACATACTCTCAGGGTCAGCCCACCTTTAATGAGACTGCTGTGACTGCACTTTATCTGCAAGCGTTTTGAAATCTGGTTCATATTTAGTGATTGCCAGTCTGAGGGTGTCATTAAGATGTGAGTCAGTCATACGAGTTCATGATAGCGTCCCCGACACGTTGAATACTAAACTTATTTGTAAAGTTCGAACGCCAACTTTTAACCAAACGTGGGAGAAACACTGTGCACGGCTGCACGCACAAATAAAGAGTGCACTCGCACACGCACATGACGGATTATTATCGATCAAAACAATCCTTAGCGTCACTTACAAAAGCATGTGTTGCACAGCTTGAATGATAAGTAATCACCGACCTGGCTGGATAAATATCAGTGGTCCATATCCATTGTGTGACCTGCTTAACGAGCAACGGTAGGCAGCCGAGTAAGTTAACAGCTTAGTAAATTAATAGTCTACTGGAGCTGTGTGTCAGATGTTCTGTCTGAAGTAGTCAAAGCCAAGGAGAATGTTACAATTTAATTCACAATCGAGCATCTTGCCCTGCATCGAATATCCCATGATAGAACAGCAGGATTTTGATGAATTGAACAATGTGGACCCTGTTGTAAACAAGTGTAATGCTTAATTGGGTCGTCCACTCACAGTTAACAGTCTTTGTATTGAGTTTGTGCTTAAAATGTACTGTAAATTCTACAAACTGTTAATAAATATTTCAATCAATCAATCAAAGGATAAAAACGGATAGTCTGTCTATCATCCATGCATCCATGAGCTAAGCGTCAAGCCCTGTCTAGGACCCACTTCCTTCAAAACTGTGGCTTTCTTGTTCAATAGTTAGAATCTTCAACTCTCACTGTGTCATGTTTTGACAGCGGCACTAAACATTTTGACACTTTGTCATAGTGATATTTATCCAGCCAGGTCGGTGATTACTTATCATTCATGCTGTGCAACACATGCTTTTGTAAGCGACGCTAAGGATTGTTTTGATCGATAATAATCCGTCATGTGCGTGCGCGAGTGCCGAGTGCACTCTTTATTTGTGCGTGCAGCCGTGCACAGTGTTTCTCCCACGTTTGGTTAAAAGTTGGCGTTCGAACTTTACAAATAAGTTCAGTATTCAACGTGTCGGGGACGCTATCATGCTGCGTTCACTCTGACGCTCTGTGTGCCTGCGAGGGAACAACAGACACACAGGACACAGCACATGAGCACAGAGTGCTAAAAGGGGGAGGGCCGAGGCCGGTGCGGTGGAAGCAAGGGGAACAGATCTTCAAGCTAAAATGCATCGAGCCTCTACACGTTGTTAGCTTGTAGATCTGCTCTTTTTTGCGAACGACATTCTGCTGTGTATTGGCAGTGATGGCTGGCTGCCCGTCAGTCTGACACTTCGGGATCGACTTGAAAGGTTCCCGTGAGCTACTGGTAGCTCGCGAACCCCTGGTTGGTTACCCCTGAGATAGACTGACACACCTGTGCACCAAGACACAAGATGTATCTGTTGTTTCCCCACTCTGTCTGTCTGTTCATTCCCATTTCTCATATGCTCTATGTATCCACACACCACACCATACAGTCGCAATAAACGTCAGAACTTGCTGTGTGCAACTGCCTGGTACTGTAAATCTTGTTGGATGTTGGATGAGTGAGAACTTTCTCAAGCTAAATGAGGATAAGACAGAAGTTCTCATAATCGGTTCTAGCGAGCAAAAATAATCAATAATTAGCAGACTTGGCAACCTGACTGTAGAAAGTAACAGTACAGTAAAGAACCTGGGGGTTATTATTGATTCTGAATTGAATTTTAATTCACACATTAATCATGTTACCAAGATTGCCTTTTTTCACCTTAGAAATATTGCACGAATCAGAGCCTATTTGTCCTTGGACGATGCAAAAACGCTAATCCATGCCTTTGTTTTTTCTCGGCTTGACTACTGCAATGCACTCTTTTCAGGACTGCCTAAGAAAACGACTGACAGATTACAACTTGTCCAAAATGCAGCAGCTAGAGTTTTAACTAGAACTAAGATGAGAGAACATATTACTCCAGTTTTGGCATCACTGCACTGGCTTCCGGTTGTTTTTAGGATTGATTTTAAAATTCTGTTACTTGTCTATAAAGCTCTCAATGGTCTCGCACCTCCGTACCTCCGTGACTGCCTACCTAGATATGTCTCTAACCGCCCCCTCAGGTCCTCCAATGCTGGCCTATAAGTGCCTAAAAGAATGTGCACCAAAAAATATGGTGAGGCAGCTTTTTGCTTCTACGGCCCAACAGCCTGGAATAAACTTCCATTCGAGCTCAGACACGCACCCTCTGTAGACATTTTTAAATCTCAACTCAAGACTCACCTCTTCACCCTTGCTTTTAGTTGAGTTTTACTATGCACGTTCCTACCCTGCCCTGACTGATTTGCTGCATGTGGTGTTTTTATTTGTTTTTATTTATTTTATGTTCTTATATTCAATTTTGTTCTCTGCCATTGTTCTATCATTTTAACTACTTGTGTTTTATTGTATTTTATCTTTGTGTCCTGCCCTGTGAAGCACTTTGAGCTGCATTTATGTATGAAAGGTGCTATACAAATAAAGTTTATTATTATTATTATTATTATTATTATTGTTCTGCGCGCTCACAACTCAACTAAGCCATCATCACTCACCAATCCTCAGCTGAACCACGCACGCACGCGCACATGCGCACACACACGCACACACACACACACACAAACACACACACAGAAGTTTCTTTGGTTAAAATAAGTATTCATTGCTATAGAGTGTTTGTTCAGTAACAGGGACTCCATGTCTCCCCAACTTTTCATTAAACAGAAAATGCATTTTCAGATCAGGATACCAATTTTATCCAATCAGGATAGAGAACTCAGTCTGGATTTTAAAAAAGTGGAATTGTACGTGATGACACAATTATGAACTTATTATGAAAATTGGAACTGAAACACCTACATTTTGTCACCTATACCTGAAATGTATTCTGTTTATTAAAGAGCTGGAGAGACAGGGAGACCCCTGTTATTGAACAAACACTCTATATCAATGATCACTATAAAAAATATAGTGATAACCTTATATATAGTGATAACCTAACAAAAAAAGAGATTTGTTTTCATTTTCTTTTAAACGAAACATATCACTGACCGTATGGGTCCATCGCCCATGGCCTAAAGAAAAACTAATTGGGGGTTCATGAAATGTCCATGAAGTGGTTTGAGAACTACTGAATTACAAAATTAGATATGCGTGCTATGATGATATTTGCCCTAAGGATGGCGCTAGAGGAATAGCAATAGTGGCATTCAAACGCTTAGGGTTTATCCTCCAGGGAGCAGAGCATCAATATGCTCAGCACGCTTCATCATGGCAATCTGCCTGTTAGATTTTGACATGTATTTTGTGTGCAAATTAATGGAAAGGTTGTCCTACTTGTGGGACCAGATGAGTGGTTCTCAACCCCCAGCTTGATATGCATTAGGCCCCCATTTGATTCTACACTGTAGAATCCTCAGGGTTTGTTTAACTCTGAGTGAACACATTGAAACCAAATTGGAACCACATTTGGTTCCATTTAATTACACTCTCAGAGTTACAGACCATTACGGGTCGATTTTTTTGGCCCCCATGGTGGTCCCTGAGCTGATCTTGTAATAGATGTAAGGGCTCTCCTGCTGATCATGCAGTCCTCAAATGTATAAGAGAAAAAAGTTTTTTGCATGCTGTGCGTGCATGCCTGCCTGCCATGCATGCCTGCCTGCGTGCGTGCGTGCGTGTAGATCAGTGTGAGTTCACGTCCTGACCTCACACCACATCGTTCTGGCCTCACACTACCACAGTCTGACATCGTCCAAAACAAACAGCTACTACTACTACTGAAAATGAGAAACAGTATGCTAGAGGAGAGGAGATGTGATGGAGTCTACAAAATCAATATGGATGATCTAGATAGATTCTCCCAGGGAGCATGAAGTGTTGGAACCACCAAGCAATCAACATTCTGTGTTTACACCCCTGTGTGAGACATAAGATAACATTATGTTGCAATGGACAACTCGTTGCAACATGACGTAGATCGGCTGTTTTTGGCAAATGTTCCCCCCAGGATTAAATTGTGTGCTACAGAGCTAAATAACAACCAATCGGTGGACAGAGAACATTTACATGGTTGCTCTCAACAATAATGTTTGTACAGTATTAATTAGCCATCCTCTGGGTTTGCACAGGCCAGGGGGGGGGGGCAGTGCCCATTATGTGGAGCAGGCCTCTTACCCATGGTGGCAGAGAAGATGACAATCCCCAGCACGTTCATGCCCTCGCTGGTGCCAGGAGACGTGCGCATGATGACGTCGGGCGGTGGAGTCAGATCCAGGGAGAAGTTCTGGATGTCGGAGCCGTTGTCGTCCTGGATGCCGTAGACGAACAGCCGCCGTGTGGTCTCGTCCATCAGCTGAGACACCGTGGGCTTGGGGATGGGAACCGGGATGCTCTGGGTACGATACTGCAATGCCAAGCACAGCAATGATATCAGTACTGTCCATGTCTGTGTATACTTACTATTACTGTGTGTGTGTGTGTGTGTGTGTGTGTGTGTGTGTGTGTGTGTGTGTGTGTGTGTGTGTGTGTGTGTGTGTGTGTGTGTGTGTGTGTGTGTGTGTGTGTGTGTGTGCGTGTGCATGTATTCACTTACTCCTGCGTTATAGGTTCTTTCCCTATCCATGCTAAATTATTATTAATAATATTATTATTATGGGTGACAGTAGCTGAGTGGACAGAGGTCACCGGCTCGCCCAGTAGGTGTAAAAAAAATCCATCCTGACCCCTACTTCCCTGGGTGCCTTATTAAAGGCAGCCAGTGCTCCTAATAATACTTGATGGGATGAGAAAAGAGATTATGTGAGCCTGCCATGGCCCATTACTATTATTTTTTTGCACTGGCAGATGCATCTGGTTTCCAGACTGAGATTATGTGCGATATTGCTATGGGCTATGGAAGTACGGATGTGAAACATGGAAAAGGCAGTCGATGTCTGGGCTGCATAATAAATGACTACCGTATATGAAGAATATTCTGCTGAAATGAAGCCGCTAGAGGTGAGGTGGTGAGGTGGTGAAGCTGTGTAGATGGAATATGATTGGACACATACTGAGGCAAGACCTCAACAATGACTGATAGCAAGTCATTGATGTAATTTCATGAGGCCCCAGCAGGGAAAAAAAGAAAAGGAACACCAAAGAGTAAGACCTCCTGGAGTTGTACCATTTGAAAAAGAAAGAAGCAAATATTCTGAAGTAAGGATTGCAACAGATGACCGTGGAAGCGTTCTGTGAAGACCGCAAAGCTAATTATGGTTTCTTTCTTCCAATTCAGTCATATTTCCCTTGACATTCCCTTGGATTCACTTAGAAAGCCACAAGATTTGCTTACCTGTTGAAAAGTAGCTTGAACCAAGTTGGCCGGGAACATGTTGCTAGGAAAGAAAATGATGAAAATCTTTAGTGTTGTCATATCTGAAAAGATGTAAGCAGCTAAAATGTTTGACTGGTTGAGAAAGAAAGCAATTACAGAGTGTAGGCTTTAAATACTGTACATTTCAATATTTCAAATATATATATTTTTTATTGCAAGCTGAGGTGCTATAGTACCGCACTAGATCTGATCTTTTTTTTTATTCTTGAAAATGTGTGCAAATCTTTGAATAATAAAATATTATTAATACAAATTTGTAACAAGTTTTTCAGAAATCTGTTGGGATTTAGAATTCATTCATTCGGTAGAATCGACCTCATATGGGATATGGGTTAAAGAATACTATGTTAGTTCCAAGCCCCCAGAACGGTGAAGCCACCGAGCATACTGATGGAAGAGGGAACTGCAGGCGGGCCTGTGCATATTATTATATAGCATGATGAAACCCCACACAGCTGGGCTTAACTTTGCGTTTATCCGGATGCTTCAAAAGGGGGTGGTGGAGGGGGGTGGGCAGCCACTGGGGAAAATCCCGGGAGGAAAACGGAAAAGGGGTGAGTTGTCCTGTTACCCCCATGCAGGAACAAGTTCCCAGCTCTTTTTTTTAGGAATATGTTTTTAACGATACCCCAAAAAATTCACAGATTTTGATTTTTTTATAGGGTTTCCCAATGATTTTTTTTTTGTTTTGTTTTTAATTTCATGTTGAAATATTAAAGGGTACCTCAATTTGCCATGCATTATTGTACTTTAAATATATTTTGATGAGAAAGATTTTTTATGGAATTTATTATATTGGGTCAAATATACTCATAGTATCATATAGTGATAGTGTGACAATATTTACCGTAGGCCTAGTGTTCTAGGGCTAATGCAATTGTCTGGGGAAAAGTGTGTAAAAGCCAATATGTTATATTCTACATGGATTTCACCACTTAAGCATTCAGCCATCATGCCATCTAAGACAAAGCAGGCTAATGGAATGAC
Source organism: Protomyctophum parallelum (assembly GCF_964188405.1). Lineage (NCBI taxonomy): Eukaryota > Metazoa > Chordata > Actinopteri > Myctophiformes > Myctophidae > Protomyctophum > Protomyctophum parallelum. Next base: position 22,046,285 of record NC_139709.1, read on the forward strand.
ACTGACCCCAATGCCCCTAATTGAACGTAAGTACTGTACAAAACACCAATACCATTCCATACATACTGTTCTCATTATACTTAAAACACCCACTCACAGATGCACACGAGTGCGGGCAGGCACGGTCGTAAGTGCGCAAATGCACGCGCACACACCCACACGCGCACACACACACACACACACACACACACACACACACACACACACACACACACACACGCACACGCACACGCACACGCACACGCACACGCACACGCACACGCACACGCACCCCCCCCCCCACACACACACACACACACACACCACACACACATATGCTGCCATGATAAATGAGAGTCTAAAGAAGCTTTAAGAGATAAATCCAAAGCACAGCTGTGCTCTGCAAAACACACTCCCACATACATACACACACACGCACACACACACACGCACACACACACACACACACACACACACACACACACACACACACACACACACACACACACACACACACACACACACACACACACACACACACACACACACACACACACACACACACACACACACACACACACACACACACACACGCACATCGTATACACTCAAAACACACTCAAAGCTTGAGTGCACAGATGATTTATGTTCATCCATGCAACAGGAAGGCTCTGTGTTTGTCTGGACACATCAGTTAAAGCATAAATCGCACAGATGCACTGTTTTCTTTACTGTACCCCATGGGTTTCCAAACATTTTACCTCAATACACAAAAGAGAAATGTGGTGTCTCCCTGGAACCCAGACAGAAATACATCATGCCATATTTCAAAAGTAGTGAAAATAGCTACAAGCTACAAGGGGGGGGGGGGGGGGGGGGATATTTTTTTAAATCTTTTGATTACTATTTATTTCTTAAAATATGAAACAAAAAAATATTTAAAGGAGGTTATGTTTTAAAGTTTAAAGGTATACTCATTGCTATAGAGTGTATGTTCAGTAACATGTGTCTCCCTTAATTGTCTCTCTAGCTCTTTAATAAACAGAAAATACATTTTCAGATGGGTTTACATTTTTCAGACAATCAGGAGAGAATACCTATATATATCAGCTTAAAATTGTAACTGTTCCAGTTCCAATTTTGTCTGCTCATTTAGTTCGTCACCACTTCCAATGTCACCTTAATCTGTATCCTGTGTGAGTTCTCTCTACTGAATGGATAAATCCTGACCTGAAAATGCAATTTCTGTTTACTGAAGAGCTGGAGAGACAGGGAGGCCCTTACTGAACAAACACTATATCAATAAAGAGTAACAGAATATAGTTATTCAGTTATTTATTACTCCCTTGATCTACCTATAAATATAACAATGTCTTTACTAGTGACCCATACTGTTTGTGTGACCCAAAAATGGGTCTTTGTTTGGGAAACATGGTTTGGGAAACCCTGCTGTAGCCCACAATGGAACATCCATGTCACGATTAGACAAAATAGTAGCAAAAAACTAATAATAGATAAAGGGACCATTGTTGCAACTAGTTACTTTCCATCTCACTACACCAAATCTCTCTGCCTTTTGGCAAATGTTAGCCCAAGAATAAAGATACTGAGGTTCAATTGGTCAGTAATAGTCTGACTGGCACACTAATGTCAACCTGTGCTGTTGACATTAGCCCGTAGGCGTAGACCAATTGTCACACTGACACACTTCACCCTTCTCACCAACCTCACCCCTCAGCACCAATAATTAGCTTAGCGACGCATGGTAACCCACTGGCACATGGCTCTGGGGCTTACCTTCAAGAAATTCCCCTCTGACTGTCATGACAAAGCACGCACGCACGGCATGCACGCATGCATCTATGGACTGTTAGCTGCAGTTCATTACTTTTTCGATTAAACGAATAGTTGGAACGTTGGACTATCTCCAAACAGACAAGGCACCCGCCTGTGATCTGTCATGCAAGGAGGGACCCACCTAGCCTGGCTAATAAGCCAGAGGCGAATCAGCCAGTGTGATATTAGTCTGGCTTATTAGCCAGGCTAGGGCCCACCCAGACCCCATGGTTGGGGACCACTGCCTTACCGAATGAGATCCAGCAAGGCGTCAGCGGAGCTCATGATTGGCTTGACGTTCTCCTCGTTGTCCTCCTTCTGTGCGGCGCCTCCGGGGTGGATGATGGACACCATGACGATGCCCACCACCACCGCCACGAATGTGGTCCACAAGTAGTATGAGACGGTCATGATTCCCAGGCGGCTGGAACACTTGGCATCCAGGGCAGCCAGTCCTGACATCAGACTGATGCATGGAAACAGAAACAGACAGACAGACAGACAGACAGACAGACAGACAGACAGACAGACAGACAGACAGACAGACAGACAGACAGACAGACAGACAGACAGACAGACAGACAGACAGACAGACAGACAGACAGACAGGCGCACGCACACACACACACACACACACACACACACACACACACACACACACACACACACACACACACGAGACAAATAGATTAATACATGTTAGGAGTTACAATAACGAAATAACTTTGATAGTACGTATTGCGGCTGTAGGCTGTTCAAAAGCTGTGAGCCGAGGAGCTAAGAATGAGAGTAGTAGTAGACACCAAGTATGACACATTGACGCACGCAAAATAATTCAGGTCCACTCCAAGCCGTCAGTTTGACTATGTATTCTTCGCAGCACAGGTAAAGTACAACAGCTAACCATTATACTACCGTGGATGTTAAAAGGCATTGTTGAGGTCAACAGAAAATGTCGAATCCCAGCTCACCCCCTCTCCGTCCTAGTTCCTAGTTCTAGTGCCAGGTAAACGCTGTGTAGTTATTAGCGTGGCAACGCAATCTGTGCTCTGTGGTATTGTGTGGCCGGGTCAAGGTCAAGGTTATTCATATGTCCCAAACTGGGCACTTCGTTTTACAGCAGATAATAAAAGCTCTCAGAGACATTACAAACTGTACAACATACATAACAACAGACATACGTATACATTATCACAAGATACAGATGTTACATTAAATATAAAGTGCAACCAGGGCTAAAGTGCACCGAGTGTAACTACATCTACCTCCTCCTGCTTCCCTTGTTGATGTCTCGGATGGAGGTAGGTATGAATGAACGCCCAGCCGCCCACCAGGTATGAATGAACGCCCACCCCTTCCGGGTGGGCGTCGCTCCAAATTATGTGACGTAGCGCTGCACTAAGGGGGAGAGGAGGGGCCGGGGGTGACGGACAGATCGATGAGATCCAATCAGGGCGTGCGCAAATCTCAGCCGCGACCCGCCCCTCTAGACCAGAAACCTAACACGTTAGCTCAGGCTAGTCCAGTCCAGTTTCAGAATACAAATGTCTGGATATTATATTGCTACATATGACTGTTCACTCATACATGGATTTAAAATGAGGATACTTACAAATATAATTATGGTAATATACTGTATGTATTTAGTTAACAATCATATCAATCAATAAATCATTGAATCAATCAACCAACCATGCACTACAGGTATAGTTAATTAAGATTTCAATTAAAAGGAGCACATACATTTATATTGCCAAAGCAAGTGTCAAGAAAAACTAAAAAAATATGGTTAGACAGTCAATTTAGAACGGTTTTGTCCACAATTCCATGCTGTATTGATGTGGTACATTGATCAAAATAGCAATTCTTCTACTTTCTCTAATTGTATACTTATTGTAAATTAAACTGATGCAGATGTTTAAAAATAATTGAACTCTTGGAAGTGTAAAGCGTAAAATGAAACCAAATGGACCCATAAGGGTCCATTTGGTTTCATTTTACACTCTGAAGAGTTAACACTATAAGAGTAAACACTATATAATAAGGGTCCATTTAGTTACCAACTCTCCACCATTTATAGCTGGGGACCACTTGGAACCCCCTCAAGGACCACTGGGGGTCCCCGGACCGCTGGTTGAAAACCACTGATATAGGAGATGACAGGCAGCTCCTTAAGTATAAACATTACTAAACCGGAGAAGCCCTTTACATAAGACAGCAGCACAGCTGTCTCAGACAAGGCTGTCCGTGACTGTTTGAATGTCAGAGAGAAATGGCAACCATGAACACACTGTAGCAGTCTCTATAAGACCTCCTTTGTATCAGGTGTCAAAAAGGGAACATGGGTGTTCAGGAGGGACGTTCGAGGGATCGCATTCGCAACACACCGAGCTGGAATGCTTCATGAAAACCAGTATATAATAGAAAGAATCGTGTGAAGTGAGGGGCGCTTTACCAACCCTTATCATCTTACATCATCGCGATATCATAACATAACATATATGCCGATTTGCTCAGTGACAGACATAACAAACATTAAACTCTGTTCATTGTTAATGGCAATTAATGTTTGTGTTAGTGACAAAACAAACTGTTTGTCTAGGAAAGAAACATTAAATCTGTATATAAGAGGGGCTAGCGCCCCTCAAAACGATAAGACTTACTACCTTGTACTATATGCGAATGGTTCTCTCTCGCTCTCTCGCTCTCTTATCTCTTATCCTTCTCTCTCTCCACCATCCTTTCTCTCCCGACACGGCGACACCATCTCTATGTGTGTCTCTCTCTCTCTCCCCCAGGTGGTTTAAGATTACCTTTGAAGTTAATAAACTGTATAGTAATAAACTGTATATCCCCTGGGCCTATACACATATATGTCAAACTCAAGGCCGGGGGGCCAAATCAGGCCAGTGAATGAATTATCTTTGGCCCGCGGGATGATATTGAATTAGTATTAGAACTGGCCCTCTGGTATATTGCACGGACCACCATAATACTAAAGTCCTGCTTTGTGAGGATCATAGAACAGGAAACTGAGCTTAACAATAATGCATTTTCAGTTTTAAATGCATTTACTTTTTTGCTATTTGCATGGGACGTCCTCCTGACCGCGTTGCCCGTGTGTTGAAACACAGTCCGGCCCTTGACTTCTACCAATTTCTTTATTTTGGCCCACCGTGTATTATATAGGATCAAAACCAGTTTGAAGCTGTAGGGTTAGGGTGGCAACAATCATAAAAGAAAGTTTTCATCGCCACCACCAACAAGAAGAAAACAAGAAATTATTAGAATATGCCACAGGCTTCTCTGGGGCTATGAAGAAGTCAGTCATGTCACGCCTCCATATATGGTTATCAGTCCATCACGCCTCGTGACATCACGCCTCGTGACATCACGTCTCCATATGTGAAAATCACGACGCTGACCTCATCAAACCCTGGATAGCCATACATGGATAAGACTGGATCATCAACTAGATCTGCATATATGGAGCTGGCCAACAACTTTACATCTAACCTCAAACCTCAATATGTTGACCCTCCCCACCCGTCCTCTTCGTTCCTTTGACTGATACCTGTCCATTCAACAGGCCCGAAAATTAAGGCCCGGCCCTACCTGGGCCCTCATCAAACCCTGTACAATCAAGACACTGCCCACGCTGCCATGCTTAGATCTCCATATACAGTATGAAGTTGACCTGTTCTGACATTCCATATGTTGATCTGACCTCATCAAACCCTTTACACTCAAGACACTGCCCCGCTGCCACCCATAGATCTCCATATATGGAGCTGACATGTTCTGACATTCCATATGTTGATCTGACCTCATCAAACCCTGTACACTCAAGACATGCTCCATATATGGCCAGTACAGAATTCATAGAGCAGACGTAGAATACGCACATCAACAGGCTGGGTGCTGGACTAAATAAACTTCAGTAGGTATTGGATGGAGCCCGCACACCACAGGTATAAGAAAGACGTTCTTTATTGAAATACTGTATACAGTACAGAATTCATTCCATATGTTGATCTGACCCCCCCATGCCAAAGCACCAGCCCAGCAGTCTGCTGTCACCCAGGCGGATGTGTGCACACGACCTCGTTACCTTTAGGGTGAGGTCGCTTCTCGCCCTCAGGTCGTATTACAGGTATACAGTACTGTGTGTGAATGGCATGCTGACAGACTGCTTACCATGTTCAATTCATCATAACAATTAGAGACGTACGCAGCGCACCTGATTACCCAGAGGCAAATCTACAGCCACACATGACACAACACAGACAGACAGACAGACAGACAGACAGACAGACAGACAGACAGACAGACAGACAGACAGACAGACAGACAGACAGACAGACAGACAGACAGACAGACAGACAGACAGACAGACAGACAGACAGACAGACAGACAGACAGACAGACAGTCAAATTGAATTTGTACTACGCTTCGAGCCAAGACTCTTCATCGGGTCAAACTCAAGATCATCCACTTATATAGACACCCACAGGTCACGTTATCAAACAGTGGTAATCAGGTCAAACAATCAAATAGATGCAGTGTTCAACATTTACATATCCACAAAACAGTGGCAAAAACACAAATAGAAATGAAATATTCAGGTGCATTCATCTGCATTCAGTTATTGCGACTGCAGCTCGCATTTACTATGAAATCGTGCATTTCCCGTCAGTCAGTCAGCAGGTTGTTTGGTTGGTCATATTATGGTCATGCCTCGTGACATTACATGACATTATCAGGGATGGAGATCCCTGGAGATATCATCAATATTAAGCCCATATGGCCCGGACGGTTAGCTCTGGGCACCTGGGCTGCCGCGGGTTCGACTCCCGAGCCTGACGGCCTTTGCCGCGTGTCACTCCCTATCTCTCTCCCCTTTCCTGTCTATACTGTTCACTGTCAATAAAGGCATAAAAACAATATATATATATATATATATTAAGCCCAATGGGAATACCCATATATGGAGATCCCTGATGTCTGTCCTGTTATTGTCTTGTATTTATTGTTATGGCAGAACTGTGTTACTTATTTTGCCTCTTCTCTTGGCCAGTTCACACTTGGAAAAGAGACTTTATAGTCTCATTGTAGTTTTTACTAGTTAAATAAAGGTTAAATAAAAATAAAAAGTCAATATTGGCCAGAAACTCTACATCCATGACCTCAAACCTCAAACCATTAGATCTCCATATATGGAGCTGACCTGTTCTGACATTCCATATGTTTATCCTTCCCCATCAGGACTCTTAATATCTCCCTTTTGACTGATACCTGTGTCCATTTAAACTCTAGACGGGCCTGCCCCAAAGTTATTAGTGCAGGTTACAATTATAGATTGGCTATAGATTTCATTAATCATGTTGTCCATTTGTGTTCTTTCCACGGTAACCCTGGACCACTATGAAAAACCTCGCCCTGGCCCCAACCAAAAGAAACATTGTGAGACATGCAAATTTCCCCTCCTACGCCCCTGCCTGCCCCATATTTCACTGCTCTGCTTGTTAGTATTGTGGTCACTTTCTAGAACAGAAGCCTTTGGCTTATTTGGTTAATCACACTACTGTGTAACATGGAAAAGAGGGGGGGATTCAGATTTTACGGGGACAATTTTGAATTGCAGCCGTCCGTAGGTGCCCTTTGAGAGCGGTTTTGAAGAAGTCAAGGGATTTGCATGTCTTAATGACTGTTGGTAGGGCGTTCCACATTTTGGTGGCATAGGAGCGAAATTAATTTAGTCCCGTGTTTGTGTCGAATCTGGGTTGCACATGGTTTGTTGAACTCCCTCTGGTGCTGTGGGTGTGGACTTTGTTGATATTATGGAAGTATTTAGACAGGTACATGGGTATCTTGGTGGTGTATCGAATCTTGTGGACCAGACCCATTGCAAGATGCTGTACTCTGTCGTCAACTGTAAGCCATTCCAGCCTGTCAAAGTGGGCAGGGGTGAGGTGGGTTCGGGCCAAGTAGTAGCCTGACCAGTTTGTTTTGGGAAGTCTGGAGTCTTGTTTTAAGGGTCTTTGAGGGGGAGGTGGACGCTTTTCAGACATTCATCCGCATGTCGGACTAGCGCCTGCTCCCGGTTATGGTTAGGTTAGGAGATGAGGTAGGTTGTCATTTGGCGGACCAATGACTTGTCTGAACTACGTACTGCACCCCCTTTGAGGTGCTGTGGTACCAAGAGGTTCATGCATAGTCGAAGAAACCTTGTACGAGGGCCCCTTTTAGGGTCTTCAAGGTGTTTTTGTTGACCAGTGAGGAGATCCTGTATAGGAATATTGTTCTTTGGTTGACTTTTTTTATTACGTTGGTGGCCAGGATGGAACCTAGGTAGGTAATTTCATATTTTCGTGCGATAATATGGCGAATTATTAAAAGGTTGTGCAACTGCAAACGTTTTCTTTCCGGTCTATTTATCAGCCTTGGGCTACTTCACCGCCTGTGACTTCCCCCCATGTAATGTGCAATCTATTTATCCACCTTATTACTGAGGAAGAAAAGCATAGTATAGCCTCGGAAACTCCGACGTTTTATTTCCAGGCAGAGAACTATGGTATGGAACATAATATGAAAAGCATAATAACCTTAAACACCTACTTTCACATGTACTGTACCCTCAATGAGTATTGAGATAAGGGAGTCTTTGGTATGTGTGAGCTACGGGGACAGAAATTTAATCATTTTTCTCCTTTTCCTCAACAACTGCTATCAAGGTGCCCTTGGCTTAACACTTTGCAATGCATGTATGCTCTGATCTAGCTGTATTCAACAAGTGCTACAGGATGAAATGGGCCAGTATCAGCTTTATATGTTGAGGGTCTGCTGGCGATTCCGGCTCTGAAAGCAATGACTTACTGCATGCCGTGTGGGGAGAGCAGTGGTTCTCAAACTTGTTTTTATTTTTATTTTTTATTTAAAGGACCCCCATAACTCTGAGAGCATACAAATGGTCCATTTGGTTTCATTTGTACGCTCTCAGAGTTACAGACCTGTAGCGGTCCATTTGGAACCCCCCTTGGACTCCACTTAAAGAACGTACCACTGGTATAGAGCATTTGTTTTGTTGTTGCTGAAGCTCTATTTGTTCAGTGAAACTATATGGGCTTCTAGGGGTACACTATTTATTTGGTTTTGTGTTGTTTTACTTTAGGTCAGTGGTAGAAAAAGTAGGCTACTCAATTTCTTTACTTAAGTAAAAGTATCAATACTGCAATATATAAATACTCTGTTACAAGTCCGGAATTCAAAATGTATTTGAGTAAAAGTACAAAAGTATTGGCATCAAAATGTACTTAAAGTACCAAAAGTAAAAGGACTCATTATGCAGAATGTCCCATTTAAAGTTTTCATACGTAACGTGTATAGAAATCTTTTGAAATTATTGATCTACAGGCTCACAATGCTTGTGAGAAGTAGCCTTCTCAGTCTACTTTTTTAAGTAACAGGTTTAAAGAGATGCAGTATAGGATACTTCATAGGCAACACAGAACACCTGAAATCTTTAATAAAATCGATCCCAGTAGGTCCCCATTGTGCATTAAATGCTAAAAAGCGGTTGGTACGTATATACACTGTTTCACTGATAGCCAGGTTCTGGTCTTGTGTGACAAAAGAATTGAGTTCAATTATGAAGTCTACAATCTGTAAAGATCCTGGGCAATTTTTATTAGGGCTGCCATCTAGAAAATGCATTTTGTTTAATTGGATTCACGAAAAACCTCCATCAGTGACTCAGTGGTATAGAGAAATCTACTGAGTACTTCCAATGGAAAGGTTAAGTGCCAAATTAAAAGAGAGAAAAAATAACTTTATGAATATATGGCAGCCGCTGATAGATGACTTGCCCAGGGATCTACTCTGATTTATAAAGGAAGTGACTCATTAAATTGGAGCCCAGCTGTACTCTTGCACTTTGCCTTCTGTGTCCATGTGTGTTGTGTGTGTATTCTTTCCCCTAATGAATAACTATTATTATTATTATTAATATACTATTGTGTGCTGCTCACCATTTTCTTTTTTGTTTGTTTGTTTTGTTTGTCTGTTTTATTGTATTGTGCTTTTAATTTATACCTTTCTAGTTTGTCTCACTTTATCTGTATACATTCATGTGAAAACATAACAAATCTATGAAAAAATCCATTTCATTGAACTGAAATGTGTGAAAATGGCTCTTTCATGTGTCTCTAATGGGGATCCTTTAATAAGTAACTCAACATTGTCAAAGAGTACAGTACTTGAGTACATATACTTTCCACCACTGCTGGTCACAGGAGATTAGAGGAGCTATGCAGCTGTGAAAGAGCAGGATGTCTCCATGTATGCCAACAGAAGGTCAAGTAACAGAGTAGTAGAGTTGCAGCACAACAAAACTAGCCTACACCCTACAACAAAACATCAATCTCTTGGCAGATGATCAATGTTGTAGGAATGACCGTGTTAGTGGCTGGAGAAACAGTACAGAGGCATTGGTAAAGGTTAACCAATGGTAGGTTTATTCACCAAATGAGCAAACCGGCATAAATACAGGAAGCTCTCTACTCCCAGCACAGACAAATTTTGCCAGTTCACTAGAAAAATGTCAGCCTTTTATACCCAGCTGGAGATAATGAGAATGGACTATCCCATTTACAGGGGTGTCTTCAAATGAGAACATACCATAAATACATACATAAGCATACAATAAATGCATATAAATAAATAACCTTATACCATACAAATGTTACACGTTTCTGTGAACTACATGAACTATACAAGTTATATAATAAGTCCTTCACACTACAACATAAATAATCAATCACAACAGCACATCTTATCCCCCCCTGCTATCCTGACATTGTCCAGCCCAATCCTTACTGAAACACATCACAGGCAATTGTTAAGCATTCAATCAAACCTCAACAATAGAACATTATTGCACTTCCCAAAAATCTTGAATCTATAACCCACATTGCACTTGCCCCTCATGTTTGTTTATCACCAAGCATTTCCCCAGGTGGAACTCGTTGGCTGAGTGTCCATCTCAGCTAAACAGGAAACAGTTTTAACACATAAAATAATGACTGCAAAATACAACTGTGTAAGTTAATAAAGAGCCAATATGCTAAATGGTAAATGGTAAATGGTGCATTTATATAGCGCCTTTATCCAAGGCGCTTTACAGAGATTGTGCATTACATTCACCCATTCACACGCACATTCATACACCGATGGCAGCGGAAACCATGCAAGGCACCAACTAGCACATCGGGAGCAATTAGGGGTTCAGTGTCTTGCTCAAGGACACTTCGACAGTAACTCTGGGGGAGCCCGGGTTCGAACTGGTTACCATCCAGGAACTCTACCCCTGAGCCACCGCCGCCGCCGTACCTGTGCAACAAGTAACAGAGGACCACTCTGTTACAAATGTATACTGTACATTAACCTCCCCCCCAAAACGCGCACGCGCACACACACACACACACACACACACACACACACACACACACACACACACACACACACACACACACACACATTTTCATCTGACATTGATGCGTTTCACTGGCAGCATTCTCCCCAGTTTCTCCAACCTGTAACAGTCGCTAATGAAGTGAGAGAGATCGCCCTCCCCATGCGACATCCGACCAACAAACACGTCCAATTAGCCCTTTGCTAAATCCCACCCCAAAAAGCGATTGTCCAATGCAAATCCAAATAGTTTAGCAACTGTTGCTATGCAGGTGAAGCTTTCGCCACCTCATAGCTGTCAATGTTATTTTGCATGACTGTGTTGTTGAACATTTACACGGCTTAACGTCTGGAAAGTTACAGACTGACCGACCCAGGTGATGGCAATAATACTAATGATTACCGTGTAACATGAGAACTGACCTGCATGTCTCTTCGCTGCTAACGTGCCTATTGGACAAGGACGAGTTGGGGAGGGACTTAGCGAAGGGTTAATTGACTGCATGACACTGTAGTTCCCTTCTCAGAAGGTGCTATAATCATTTCCGGTTCCAGGCCAGTTTCCCATAGCTTCATTTGATTGGCTCAGCAGCAGATTTTAACTAGAAACACACTTCACCGTCATAATTGTGTTTCCTGTTCAAATCTGCTGCTGTGCCAATCAAATGAAGCTATGAGAAACTGTCAGGGACACTCTCGTCAATGATGTTTGTCAGAGCCTTTATCTATGTACAGTATCTATCCATCCTGACTGACTGAAAATGTTAAGCAATAGGTTCAAGGTTGTCTTTATTTGTCAACCTTGAACCCTCAATAGAGTGTCGCAGTCCCGCCCCCTACCAGGGCCCAGGAAATGATTATCCGTTCATTTTCCTCATAGACATTTCAAAAAGTATTTATTTAAAGACGTTTACGCCGCGGACAAAGCCAACTCTTGTCGTGACAAATCATGACAACAAACACAATTTCTTTGGGCCGAACAAATAATTAGAAAGAAGAAAAAAACGGCAGGTTACAACACTTTTGTTATTGTTTTTCTTCTTTGTAATTATTTGTTTGGTCCAAAATATTGTGTTTGTTGTCTTTGTCCACAGCGTAACCGTCTTTGAATAAATACCATTTGAAATGTCTATGGGAAAAATGCATTGGGAATCATTTCCTGGGCCTTGCGTCGTCATGAAAAGGGGTGGGACTGCGACACTCTATAGTCATTATTACCCAGCGTGCAGAAAGCCAGAGCCATGGGAAGGTTATCTTATCTAGTAAGTTCCAAGTAAATGAGCTTCCTACATGCAGTTCAGTTTAGGATTATGGTACCTTGCCTGACATGTGAACCTGCCAAGTTCATGTGGGAATCAGATGCGTACAGTGGAATCAGATGCGTACAGTGGGGCTGACAACAAGTTTTCTGACCATATGGGGCTTACTGTCCCTCCTGGCTGCATCTTTGCTGAGCAAGAGCATTACAGTAATCCCTCTTTCAGATGGAAAAGAGAAGGCAGGCACACCACAGCTCCTTCATTCTGTGAAGTATAGCTACGGGATCCACACACCACAAATGAACTATCTGGTTATTCAACCCAAAGGAGGCAATTTCACAACATAAGTGCTCTGATTTAAGCTCCTTGCACACAGAGTTGTTTTTATTTCATAGAAAAATGGAAATAAGTTTTATTTCTAGTGCTGGATTTAATACTTTAATACAGCAGAACAGAAACAGGGATCAAAAAGATTTAGAGGAAGTCAAAGCATGAAGCTGATGCTAATGGTGACCAGCTATACTATTTGCCCTGGCAGACCTCTTAAAAACATTTTGGGTAGATAGAGTATTTTATTGGCAAGCAGTGCACCTTAAAAGTGCCACCATTGATCAAGTCACAAAAAGCCAAAGCTTTTTCCATTGAGGTCCATTTAAACAATTGATTGATGAATTGGTGACCCGATCACTTGATGGCATGGACAATGAATCCAGCCTGCTTATAACCCAGCCTAGGGGTTTCCTGTTTTTAGTGTGACAAAAACATAAATCCTTCGACATTTGACTTTGGGGAAGAGCCCTGAGCTGGCACTTTTTTTTGTGAGTTTGAGGGATTTAGGCCAGTGCTGTGACACAAATCTAGGTCAGCTGGCTCTCTGTTCACTTCAGCTGTAAAACTCACAGAAAGTATTGGGAGGCGTTATTTTCAACGTTCCCCTCACTTAATCCAGTATTGCAGAGCAGTGCATTTACAGCTTGCATTTGCTGCCACTGAGCACTTTTCTACTGCCAATCTTTGTGTGCTGGACCTGGTACAGAAATTGTAATAAATAAATAAATAAAAAGTATAAACATACAAACAAACATATATATCTAGAATGACTGCACAGAGTCTGTGTCTACTCTGTGAGTACACAATCACGTTACAGTACCTCCCCCAAAACTGAAGCAGTTAAATTACAGTAGCTACAAGTAATACATTTTTTAATGACAATTTATTTTATTTTATTTTTTAGTATTCAGACAGCCAAGTAATGGGGTAAAAGCTCCCCAAAACAAATACGTCTCTGTGAAGCCCTACACACACCGTCTGCGAACGCCGCGCGTCAAAACAGCCGCCTCCGTTATTTTCAATGAACCTATCCCACACCCCCTGTGAGCACATCTAAGCGTCAGGAGGCGTGAAGTTGAAGCTCAAGTTTTCTTCTTCGTGGGGTTTTTAGACAGCTGGTGGATGGAAAATAAGCTCCACCTCCGCGCCCGACGGACGCGACGGACAGTCTCAAATGGACGCGACGGACAGACTCAAATGGAAGCCGCGCACAAGCGTGAAAATGAAGCGCGTCACCCGGCAGTGATAGGCACTAGCCAATGGAACAGATGCAGCCTGCAGCCCATCCACTGGGAGGAGTTATACTTGTAGTTGTCTTCTTTCACGCTGTCAAACGCCCCCTGGGAGGGAATTGTGAAGCCATGTCAAGGGATACAGGAAGACATCTGGGCAGTGGGCAGCTCGAAGTAACATTCTGTCCAAATTATTAACAAAACATTGAAAAATCGTCTGAAGAAATAAAGTAAAGCATTGGTTCTCATGTTTGCTTCAGATCACCCCTGTAATCTTTTCATCCATGGCACCCCTGGCTGAATTACATTGTCATTTACTGTAACCCTGATCCATGACATTGAAAATTACTTTACTTTATAAAATAGCCCGTTCTCTTCACCATGTGCTGCCCTTCTCATCATTATTATCCATCTCCGTGGTGGTCTAGTGGTTAGGGTGCGGCGCTCTCACCGCCGCGGCCCGGGTTCGATTCCCGGTTAGGGAACACTGTTTTATGATGAATTCCTGTTCTGTTCTTTAACTATATAGAAGTGTCTATTTGTACGTCTTTAATGTTTTGATGAATTGAACAATGTGGACCCTGTTGTAAACAAGTGTAATGCTTAATTGGGTCGTCCACTCACAGTTAACAGTCTTTGTATTGAGTTTGTGCTTGAAATGTATTGTAATTCTGCAAACTGTTAATAAATATTTAAATCAATCAATCAAAAATCTCCTTCTCACCGCCGGGTGACACACGCTTGTCGGCAGCTTACATCTGACGCGGAGGAGAGCCTCAGATGTAAGTTGGCCGTCGCGCAAGTCGTCGGCGAAAACAAAACTAGTTTTAAAACTCCTCGGCCGGGAGGCGTACCCCGGTCCCCCGTTCCAAAGGCACGTACGTTATCCAGTCGACTAAACAGCCATGACTCGATAGCGAAGTAGCAACAGAGCAACTTATAGCCTACATTAGAATGCGCCTTTGTCTGTGTCAACATCTTGTCACTCAAACGTCCCTCTCACGCCCACTTCGCTAACGAAGAAATAGAGGACTACAGGCGTTTAAATAGGCTTCCGTGTGCGTCTCCTCTAGGAACCGCCCAAAGCCCCGGAAGGATTTAAAGTGAGACCTGACGCGACGGACAACTGACGCTTTCACGCCTGCCAGTGTATTCACAGCCACCGGCGATGTCCGACGCGCGTTCACGCCTCGCCTGACGCTCCGAATCCGATACGCATACGCCACCGTTCTATTTTCCAGTGCCGCGTCGCTGTGCACCCGGTGTGTGCTGGGCTTGACACCTCTAGGGGCCGCAGTCTGCATTCAAAGATTTTCCTAGAAGCTTTGTCATTGCTACAAACCTTTTCTGCTGGGCTGGGAGGGAATTCGTGAAAATCGTGCACTTGGTATGTTGGTGTTAGGTATGGGCATAATGTTTTCAAAAAACATCCCAAAACGAGTTAGGCTCGCCCCCTAGTGGTCTGTTTGCAATGAATCCATATTAGATAAGTCAGGTTGAAACCCAAAATAATTGATAGAATACATTCAATGGATCCATTTCCAGAAGAGAGAGACAGATAGCGAGAGAGACAGATAGAGTGAGAGAGCGACAGACAGAGAGACAGAGAGAGAGAGTTTTTGTTTGGCCGGATTGGCATTATGCGAGTACAAATAAAGGAGTGAATTAGGGCCACAGAGAAAGAGACTGGGAAATGGCCAGACAGGATTTAATCAAAATCTGTGTTTACTTTTACGGCTGCTGTGACCATCTGGGTGGCTTCTAGGGTATAGTAATAAAAGCAGCTGCGAGGCAACAGAGGCCTTATTGCCATCATTCAGCTCCTGTAGATCACATAAACACTATTCTATTTCTCCCTTCTTGTTCCACAAGCCCAACACCTTTAGTGAAAAGCATACTGCTCTATAGCCATCTGCCTTTGTCTGGGGGTCTGGTGCTGGTGCCAGGCCAGCTGATATCACTATTGTACACTGTAGAGCAGGGGTGGGGAACTTTGATGATGGAGAGAGGGCACTCACTCATTGTCGGACAGAAACCTCTTATCTTCATATTTTAACTTTTTCATAATTAGTGCCCTACTTTGTCATTATATGTCACACAAAAGTAGCAAATATAGCCGATCTACAAGATCAAAATGCATCACAGAGCGACACATTTAGCTTTTTTTTCCAAATGCCTTTAAAACAAAAATACATCACATGGATGCACCTGGGACGTATCCTCAGTGATGTATCCTAAGGTCATTGGGGTTTCAGGTCTCTCAACATCATACCCCTCACTCAGGTAACCCAGCCGGAGGTGATCAAGTCTCGACTTACATCCCTGTAAGTAACTACCCTCGATCAGTCCCATTAGGAAAAGACAGGGCCACACAATCCGATGCTCCGGAACTACTCAGCCGGCACTGGGAGTGAGAGGAACAGGCACGTGGACGGACTAGGCTCTGTGGGTTGACTCCTGTCCGGTCCCCTCCTATGTCTCACCAGGTCCATTCCTGCTCTCACCAGGTCCAGAACCTGTGCATTGCACCAGTCTCCCAGCACCAGGCACGTTATTCAGGAGTGGTGGATTCCTTTAGTTATACTTATGTTCAATTTATGAACTTAAACACAAATATATTGGACATAATAATAAATCACACCCGTGTGAAATGAGGGGCGCTCTAGCCTCTTATCATTATACATCATCATACATCATCTCATGAACAACTGAATTTATGTGAGGCACATATGACCTAATTTCTCCTTTCATTGTCAATGGCAAATATGAGACGTGTGGGGACAAAAGCTCCTCAAAAAATACAATACAATTGAAATACTATAGTCATTATTAAGATACTAATATAGAGTAATTAAAGCGGGTCATGTTTGGAACAGCTGAAATCAATAATACATCAGTATTCCGATATTAACCTGCAGGCCACATTAAGTGAAGGTGTGTCCTGCGGACCGTGTATGCTGTGTAGAGGGTAATAACATCGCCATACTCAGATTAAAGGGCCACTTCACCCTATTTGCAACCTTAATTTAATGATGTTTGGGAGACAAGAAACTCTTTCCTGGGTGGAATATATATGTGGGTAATATGTGTTTTTAGATATTTCAGTATTTCAAAGTGTCCATGTGGGCTCCATGATGTCATGGACACTGGACTCACTTACTTCCTGGACTACATGTCAGTGGCGTTTCCAGGAATTACATTTTGGGCAGGCAAGAATTACATTTTGGGCAGGCAAGAATTACATTTTGGGCAGGCAAGATGTGTTAATTGTCTTCCCCCCGCGAACAATCAGTAGCACTAAATGTTTTCAAAGAGATATACCTGCCAGACAGTAGGATACAAAGAGATATACCTGCTAGACAGTAGGATACAAAGGCTGAAAGGCTTTATAGAGAGGGTCGCTCTCTATTCGCGCAACGGCCAATCCGCTGTCCACTAATAGTTCTCAGGTCTCAGGTCTGGATTTTGGCCAGGCAGAAAATGGATTTGGACAGGCGGACGGACGCCTGTCCTCACCTTATTATAGATACACCACTGCTACATGTTGTCTCAGTAAGACAGCCCTCCCCCTATATCCACAAGGAAATATTTGACGAGGCGAAATCATTTCGGCACTACAACGGTAAAATAGGAGTATGAATCGCCTCTAAGAGAGACACCTTCAGAAGGTGAATAATGAGATTGTTAATTTGTCTGTAACGGAGATGACATTGGATCAATGTCAATTACTTTCTAGAAAAGTCAATTTAGTAGCACTAATCTACTTTTCAGGATATCACACATATTTATCTTGGAGATCCATTATCCTCTCATTGGTGAGTCTGACTGCTCCTCCAGTGTCATAGGCCAAACGTTATTGAGCAATAATTGGCTGGTTTAGCCAGCATGCAGCCACCATTTCAGATTAGTGTTCATTAACAACTTGTCCTCGGTCACGAGCCTGGGTTTCTAGAAGTGATCTCCTCCACACGTACGCACGCATGCACGCACTCTCACTCACTCACTCACTCACACATACACATCTTCTTTGGATCATTGTTTAGATCTATCAGCCGTCAGAGAGTGAGGACTAGAGTAGAGTGGATGGAATTCTGGAATGTATGAGGATTCTGGAATGTAAGTTGAAATTGCGTATAAATATTTAATCTAATTAATTCCATAAATGAATTAACTCAGTTATTTTGAATCACATTTCACTTATCAGTGAGAGGTCTGAGCTCATTAGTACAGAAAGAAAAGAGTTGAACAAAGGAGCAAGAGAAGAGAGAAATATCCACGTTTAAACCGAGAAGGAAATGTTTTCATTCTAGTTCTGGGGATTGTCACCTGTTTTGATTATAAACTTAATACGTTCTTAATTAGCCATGCGCGTCCGATGCGAGAGACGTATCTATACGCTTTGAGCACTTTTTTATTGATTACTTTCAATCGCCTTTCTACACACCCGGACACAGTGGTGGCTGGAATGTGCCACGGGCCCTAAGGCAAGATTGACAGCCCCCCCCCCCCCCAGGGAAAGGCTGAGCGGGACCGTAAATACCACTTCAAAACCCTCAACGTGTCTCAGTTGCAGCATACCTGAGGCAATGAATATGTATAATGTAGGCTACACGAATCTTACATGTTGAAATGTCCATAACCATTCATTCCTAACGGAGCTAATCAAATACTGGAGGGTGTAGGCTGCTATACTCACATAGTTGTGCCTGCTGTCTGTGGCTGTGATGGATGGGACAGCTTTGGGATTGGGGAAAGTTGATTAAATAGTCAAATTTTTCAATTCAAGTGGTAAAGTTAATGTGGGCATGTCCGTCCATCTTTCTGATTAGCCTACTGTTGTTGTCTTAATTGGTATTCCTTTCATGTGACTTCACTCACCTCCAGTGCATGTGGATGGAGCTGCTGCTGTTGTGTTTGTATTCCACGTTTACTCCATCTATCTTGCCTTCTTTTGCCTGTGGTAATTTTATGTCTTGTTTTGACTGAATCAAAACTCAACTTTATCAGGCGATTGCAGAGCAGGGCTAACAACTGTATACAGCCACAGCGGACAGACCGGAGTAATCCGTCTACTCTAACGTGCAGCCAAGCAGCCCAGTTTAAACACTCTATTTCCTGCCTGTGCCGTGAAGGGCCCTTCACAATAAAGCGTCTCCCTTTATCTCCCAATGAACTACATTTTACACTGCTTATTATTGACAGGAAATGTAGTCTTAGTCGCGGTAACTTAACAGCGTGTTTGAGCAGCCCCGATTCATCCCACAACACTCCGGTCACTTGATCAAAAAGGAAAAAAATGCCTCTCCCCCTCCCTTCCTGAAAACAGGACGGGAGGGGCACATTGTGTAGAATAGTCTCTGTAAACATAATGGCGGCGCCCATGCGAACGTACATACAACTCCAGTCAACAGAATCACACTGCATAACATCCGATCGGCTTGCCTCCAACTCTCCTCCTGTTTCTCCCTCCTCCCCTCCCCTCCTGTTTGTTTCAGGGGAGGGGAGGGTGTCTTGTATAGTGTCTGTCGGAACATGGCGGCTCCCATGGACACTATCATAACAGATCTAAAGTCGGTCAGATTCATGTCTCCTTTCCTTCTGCTGCTGCATACTCGAACAAACAAGAAAACTATCACGGATTGTACTGTCCCTTGGCGAACTCGCCGAGGGATGGTGGAACAATGCAAATACTCGCTGTTGTGTTACTGGAGGGGCACAGCAACACCACCATCCCTCGGCGAACTCGGCTAGCCGAGTTGGAACGATACACTGACAGACACGTACATAGATGGATAAATAATGACGTCTTTGCATCGTTTCATCTGCCCGCCTGGCGTCTGCCCAATCCGTCATCATCATCATCGGGAGGCATACTATGATCCGACGGAGCAGGAGCAATGGTCCGAGGTGCGCTGGGGGTCGGGAGAGGGTTGCGGTTAGGTTTAGGTGTCTGCCCCGGGGGAGGTTAGGGTTAGGGTGAGGGAGGAGGTAGGTTGTCGTTCGGACCAATGCTCCGTCGGATGAAAGTACTGCGCTCATCATCATCATCATCATAAAAAATAAATAAACAGTAGTAACCTAGCCCCAATATGTTCCCTCAGTCCCTATGCTCATTCTGTAGCTCATACAAAAGCCAATTACCGACTTAGATTTTTGTGTTCATTTTTATAACTGCCTGTCCACGTCTGACATAAAACGGTCCCTAACTTGGCTTTCTGTTCAAGAAGAGCACGTTACTACAAAACCAGGTGTTACATAAAGGTAAACAAAGGTGGACAAATTAAGCTTTCTTATAGTGTTTCTCTCTATAAGAGAACCTTTGCTGTCGGCCTTGGAAAAGGTTGGTCATCTATCAGCATTAGCATCACAGGTTCCATGGCTGAGGGAATCCTTAGCAAGCTAAGTGTTAAGAGTGCATTTCAATTGCGTTCTTGTGATTGTGCACCATCTACACCACTGGTTCTCAATATGGGGTCCGGGGACCGGGGACTTGAGCTGGTCAGTGATGAAAATAGCCTGCATCCTGCATCCTTAGACTCACTAAATTGAGAAAGGACGCAATCACGTACCCTCCGGGGGTCCTGGGATGCAAACTGTACTCAGTACTGTACTCTAACGTTGTTGAAGTAGGACACTTTTACAGTGTAGATTGTGGTCCTCGTATTAAATGGCTGAGAATCACTGATCTTCAGCAGTTAATTCAGCCATCTGGAGACAGTACTTTATGCCCATAGAATCTAGATGTGCAAGTGTAACTATGTCAAAAGGTGCTGCACACAAAGCATGCATCATTAGATGTAGCATATTCTCTCTGAAGCTGGGGCCTTGTTTTCAAGATACTCAAGGGACCAGTACTGTCCATACCTGTACTTCAAAAGAGTAAGAAACAGCCACAGGGAACTCTACTCATCTGCTCCCCTTCATCATGCTCTTTTTATTCTGTATGTATGTTTTTACACTGGAGAGACAAAACAAATTTATAATCAATAAAGTATCTATCTCTAATCTCATTCGACTCAGATTCGGCACAAACATGGGCCACCACAATAGAGCTTTTGAACAATTATTTTAACCAAAGAAAACCACTTACCCTACCTTTAAATATATAGGATCACAATGGTAAACTGTTAATTTAATATTCAATCAAAGCTGCGTACTTTACTGTTACGTATTCACAAAGTCAACACGACCATTTGCTGTTCATTTGAATTTCTTCTCTTTTCCACAAAATATGACGTAGATCACACTTAGACACATTACGCATAACCATCCTAATACGA
This sequence comes from Protomyctophum parallelum, assembly GCF_964188405.1. Taxonomy (NCBI): domain Eukaryota; kingdom Metazoa; phylum Chordata; class Actinopteri; order Myctophiformes; family Myctophidae; genus Protomyctophum; species Protomyctophum parallelum. Next base: position 22,067,670 of record NC_139709.1, read on the forward strand.
TGGACAGTATGGACAGAGAGAAAAAATATTAATAATAAGACCGCATTTTCCAGGAATTATAATGATTTCGCCTAAATGGTGCACTCACTGCAGCCTACGGCCTGCAGGCAGAAAGTGACAAACACCAGGCTGTTTGAATGCTTTATCCGCTTGGATGTGTAATGTGATGTAATTTTGACTAAACTCAGCACAGCATGTCGACCCATAACTGTACGGCATGAAGAGCGCTGCACTTACCTGGATACGACGAGTGGTAAGATTAACATCTTCAACATCCTCATCAGAAGCTCTCCGGGGAACTGGAAGTATTTCACCTCCTTCAAAGGATGAAAAATTAGATAAAGAGGGAGAGAGAGAGAGAGAGAGAGAGAGAGAGAGAGAGTAAAATAAGTCATAGGCTACCACATGAGTAGCTAAGCTGACGGTTTAATTTTAACACATAAAACCTCAGACTTTGTTGGTGGGGTTGGTGTCTCCAGGCATCTACACTTTTTTCCCTCTACACCAAATCACTTCGCTGAAGGTCACCGACAAAGCGATTAGTTCACAAGAAGATCTATAATGTTAGGTGAATGTTCGCCTATTTTGCCTATTGTTGCTGAATGTTTGTCTATTATGACAGGCCCAAGAACGCTATAGGGTTCTTAACCACCCCAGCATATTCTGGGGAAAGCCTTTGCAGGAAAATAGCAGATCTACAAGCCTATACATTCAAGATATTTAATGTACTGTAGAGTGCAAAACAGAAAAGACAAGATGGAGCCCTGGGGGACCAGTTAAGTAGCCTATTACAGGTCAGATAATTCTGCATAGGCCTTGAGTAAGATAACGGAGGACTGCTGTACTATATGCAGGTACATTAGAGAATATAATTGTTAGTCCCTTATGTAATTTGTATTCATGGCTTGTGAAGCAGCCCCACAGTAACTGTTCATTACAGTGCGTGAATGGCAGCTTATTCATTGTACCCTGTCAGGCAACAGCCAGGCGCATAGCGTGGATTAAATGATTGACTGGGCAAATTAGCATAGCAAATAGAGGAATAGGTGAACAGTGAAATGTTTTGCCAACGTGCTAATAGGGGACCATTATTTTAAAACAAAGGCGACTTGCATGCTGTAGTTTGCTACTAACAGACATTTACATGCACAAGGGCTACCAAAGTAGGCTATCTTTTGTTGTTTTTGTTGTTTTTTCGCCCCCTCTCTTCGAAATGATCTGAGCCAGCTCTAAACTGACAACGTTTCGACCACTGTGGGTCTTCGTCAGGTATGATCATACCTGACGTAGACCCACAGTGGTCGAAACGTTGTAACAAATAAAGAATTTTCCTGGGTGCTACAATTCAGTGTGCGGACATCACTTCCCTTTTCACAGTATCTGAAATAGGTCTACATGTATTTGAAATATGTATTTTCTGTATTTGAAATATGTATTTTCTGTATTTGAAATATGTATTTTCTGTATTTGAAAATACAGAAAATGTGTATTTTCTGTATTTGAAAATACATTTACAATGTGTTTTAAATACAAAAAAAGTATTTCAAATTGTATGTATTTCAAATACTGCCCATCTCTTTCTACAATACTATGAAAATGAAAAACAAAACACCCGTGTGAGGTAAAATAGACACTAGCCTATTTGCTCAGACACTATGCTGTGAAATTATCCATTCATTGTCAATGGGATTTTAATGTTTGTGTAAGACGATATACACAAACATAGCTACACTACACTTATCTACACTATAATAGCTGAATATCTACACTAATAGCTTAATATAGGAGGGGCTAGCACCCCCCAAAACGTGAAAATAAATGTCATTTTAAAGTGGATTGATTCATAAGGAATCAACATGAAAAAGACAAATAGAGAGATAGAGATAGAGAGGAGAGTGAGAGAGACGCGCATGCACACAGGGTGCATATGGTTAGACAAAGTTGCCAACAGTCCTACAGTCATTAGTCAGACAAACCCATGCTGTGTGTTAAAAATCACCCGTGGCTCCCGACATGCGTGGCAGGTTAAAACGAATCTGTGCTACAGGTTAAAAATCACCTGTGGCTTCCTGTGAGATTAGTTTAACCAGAGCCATCTAGAAGAGTTACGATATTGAGGGGGGCAGAAAACACAAAATAAACACACCAAAGGTTATTCTTTTTTCAGATCACTGCCTATCAAGAAGAAAATACTTTTTTCCGCACACAATGCCAGCAGGTGTTTGTGGGGAGGGTGCGTGGGTGGTCGTGGGTGTGGGAGGGGTTTTTGGAGTATAGGAATTGTTAAGTAGTCACTAAATACATTGTGTAATGTGTACTGCATGTATAATTAATCACTCAATTAATTGCTTAATTATTGTATGCAAGGCGATCAGGGAAGAAAATAATTGCAGTCACAGCTAGAGTGCATTGTAGTTTATAGCCACTTGTGCACTTCTGATCTATAGCTGGCTCTGCACAGCATAGTGTATGTATGAGGTGTGTGGGTGGACTGGGGGCTGTGAAGTGGGATTAACTTGTCACGCAGTCTCTGCCGTTGCATTGTAACATTGTAAGTAATTCAAATCATTGCACGAAGCACCCTGCAGAGAAACATGGTGAGTTTGCAACATTTGTTTTATGAAAGTTGTTGTTGTTGGTGGTGTGTATGTGTGTGCGTGTGTGTGCGTGCGTACACTACTGTATACTGTATTTTAATCTTGTGAGTAAATGGCACTTAAGGTGTACACTTTGAATAAACCCTCACACACACACACACACACACACACACACACACACACACACACACACACACACACACACACACACACACAAACACACACACCTTCTATTACCGTATTCAGAATCATTCACTCAGATGTTAAAAGGTGAACATGGCACAGCGCCAGTTTTGAATTTAATAGTAATCTATATGAACTGTGAAAGATCTTGCTGTTACCCTGAGATCTTATTGAGTGTCTCGGTTGAGCCTTAATCACTTTTATTTTGGACTCAATATAGTATGATGGAGGATGTGGTTCAGCTAAAATTATCATATATTCCAAATGCGTTACTTTCCAGGAAATGGAAAAATAAATCCCACCTGTGTGAACTGAGTGGTGCAACTATATATGTATTTATAGTTACTGTACTTTGTACTGTACTGTGCTCTGTATACTGTATTGTAGTGTACTGTGCCCTCTACTGTACTTTTTTGACCGCCAAAAATCTTGGCAGTCCCCGGAATATCCAGACCCTAACCTTAACCCTCTCCCAACCCTTAACGCACCCCTCACCAACCTTAATGCGGTCGTCTTAATGCACCCCTCACCAACGTTATGTCTCACCAATGGATGCCTCCTGTGTACTATGCTGTACTCTACTGGCCACTTTAGGTGTTGCAGCTGTCTGTGCTCGAACAGACACGTACACATAGGGCCAGACATAGGGACACACATACAGTAGCTGCGTAATGGAGGGGAGGCACCACTCAAAAATAACCTATATGTTCCTATGGATTCAATGTAGTCATTATGTAGTCACAAACTCTTAATAATACTCTTACATTGGTTATTTATATACAGAGATAGACCACGTTCACCTTTTTAATGTAAAAAGCATGCAAAACATTTAAATGCGGAGGTGGTTCAGTTGATGCTGTTGCACAAGAACAGTCCATATTCAGTGTTTGAGCAAGAAATTGGAGTTGGCGCTGTTCAAGCCTGTGGGCATGAATGTATACAGCGAGTGCATACCTAACTAATCATATATTATAAATATTCTATCTCTTCGATGACCTAGTTACTGTATGTACAATGTACATGCAGAAAACTCGCAACATTTGTCTCACACTGGACAGAGTGAGAAAATGAATTGTGACCAGCCTTCGTGGTCACATGAATGCGTATTAACAAATCATGTACTAACACTATACAGACATGCAGACACACACACTATTGTACCTGTACATGATTATCCAGTGCCACATCATGGCAGAGTGCAATTTTCTTTTCTTTTTTTATAAGGTATATTTATTGGTTTTAACTAAATTAAGGACAATAAACACAGACATTACACAACAAGAACATAATAACCAACAAGAAAAGAAAAGAAAGAAAAACAGCTCAGGCACAAAATAAGTATATACAAAGACATGGCAAGAACAATGAACCATAATGGCAATAAGTGGCTATTGATAGATTTCCATTCAGGAAATGCATACATGCTGTACCATACATACATTTTGGTGGCAGCTACAGAGTCTTCCCTCTTGTCCTTACTTGTTGTAGAAATTTTGGCTCGTTCAGCCAGAAACAAAAACACAAATATATAAGGAAACGAATCAATGCAGTCTGGAGAGCCTGAGTGTATAAAGATTAGGCTTATATCGTAAATTAGAAAAGTTCGGGAGCTTCGGCGTGTCTACTCCATATTGCGACCCGGAAGCACCTACCAGTGCAATTTGTCATTAAATTATTAAATTGTATTATCAAACAAAATAATATCAAACATATCAGTCCACATTTCCTAAAAGGAAATGCATGAATTTGGGGGTAAAATGTCAACATGTTGATACAGCAATACATTGATATTAAAAATAAAACGTACTTGGTAATATGTAGTACTTTTGAATAATCTGAGTATTATTTTACCAGGGTTATCTGCTTTGACTCAAGTACTGGTGTGGAATACTTTGTCCACCACGGCATCTATGCATGGATGCAGTGGCGGGCCTGACTGTCCCCACTCCCCACACATCTATCCTCAACTTCACCCTGCCAGCTGCTGTGGGAACGGAGTCTACCCTAATCCAACACTACTGCTCTTTATACTCCATTTAAACCCCCTGCCAGAGTAAGAGACAGGAGGGTGGGAGGCTAGCTGTCCATACAAGGTGCAATATTGGTGAGTTTATCGTCATTTAATACAGTGGTTTTCATATTTAAGGTCCATTATTTTTTCTGCATTTGATCCACGGACCTAACCTGACGCTGCCAGATCCAAGAAGCTTGCTACACAAATTTGTTTCACAGCTTATTGGGATCTGGGATCGCGGAAGCAAATTCGATGACGGGGCTGTTCCTTTTTTTCAAGATACTTGGTAGATGATTGGATGGGACCGTCTGTCTATCACCGTGTGGGCGTGCAAACACAACCAATCATATTGACGTGTCTATATAGCTTCACATCCGGTTTCGCACATATCCCGCCCTTAGCTCACGCTGATTGGTTCGGTACGGAACGGATTTGTGTCAGCTCAACTCCCTGAGAGATCCCAGATGAGTGCTGTGTTGGGGAACATGGTTACCCAATACCGCCCCCATCTGGCAGCGTCAGGTTACCACGGACCACCATTTGATGAGATTTAGCCTTGCAGACCCAAAACTAAAGAATATGTCCACATTTCCATGCTGTATTGATGTTGGTACCATAGGAGATAACAGGCAAACGTTGATCAAAATAACAATAATAATAATTTAACTCTTGAGAGTGTAAAATGAAACATGAAGCATTTTACACTCAAGAGTTAAAGATCTATAAGGCTACATTTAGTTAACAAATGGACCCTTAACAAATGGACAATCAGCACTGGTCAACACAGGTCAACAGTCTGTCTCTACAGATTATGGATGGGGCAGCAGTATAGCAGCCCACGACAGAGCTGCTGTTCATAGTTTATAATTTTGTACTGATGAAGGAGAATCATAGAATTGCTGGTGATGTGATTAACTTAAATAATAATATTAAAAAAGATGAGTTTGACTCCCAAATCAGAGCTCACCTTTCTTGAAAACTACAATGATGGGAGATTGTTTACTGTATTATATATTTGGATCCCCGTTAACTACTACATCAGCAGCAGCTACTCTTCCAAGGACCTGGGGTCCACACAAGAACATTACATAAAGTACAAAGAGTATATAAGACAGTTCAAAACGTAATACAAACAAAATGTTTATCTCAATGGTAACTCATAAAACAGTGTGATACCTCATGCAACAGCATAGTTGTAAGATATCAGCCACTTCCACAAAGATCGATATACAGTACCAAAATAAAGCTGAAGTTGAGCTTAAGTACTGCTGTTGTTTACAGTATATGGTGAATAACAATATTAGAGAACTCCCTGGTGGGGCCATCCATGCACACACACCAACACACAGACATGCATGTGCACATCATACATGCATGTGCAGATCACTGACATCCTTTAAAACAGGCCCAGGCCTGAGGAAACGATCGAATGTGTTATTTTTCATGTTATGAATTCATTGCATTTGTGCTATCCCCTTTTAGACCAAGTGTATTGACTGTACTCTGTTGCTTTTTTTTTTTTTTACATTTCTGTCTAATGAACTATTCAATCAATTTGCACACATTCACAGTCATTTTGTGCATTACACATCCTGTCTCGGCTGAGGGTCATCATCATTCGAGTGCCCTCGAGATCTGTGACACAAGCTGCTCCCACTGGTCTCTGTTGCTCGTTGCCACACCAAGTTCATTCACACTCAGTCCTGTGTCCCTACTCAGAACATCTGAAAATGTTGAGTGGTCTTGTTAGTCTTGATGGACAGGGTAGTCTCCACAGAAGAATATCCGAAATTACCTGATCTTTGTCTCCACCAGGCCGAAGGCATGTGGGGAGAGTATGTTTTGCACTCCGTCCGTCCGTGTGTCCGTCCGTCCGTCCGTGTGTCCGTGAGCAGCTAATCTCGGCCACCGTTAACCCGGTCGATGCCACATGTGGCACACACACTCCCTGGATGCCAACGATGAACCTCTGACCCAAACTTTCCACAACGGCCTGTTATAGCGCCACCAGGAGGCCGCTTTGTGCAAAACAAGTTTTTGCACAGTACACCTACAGATTTTGTCCAAACATCACGCAAATTGGTACACAGTCTCTCTAGAGCCATTCAACGAAACCGCTCTTTCAGATTTCTCAGACTCCATCCTGATTGGTAAGATTGGCTTCCAAAGTTCACAGGAGTGCTCAGTTTCAAACAAAATGCTGCAAATCATGAACACATCGCGTGATTTCCGTGAAATTGTGCACCCACATTCCCACTAGGCCGAGGACGAAATGCCACATGAACAATTTCAACTCAGACTCAAGGTGGCGCTATAACTGGCCGAAAAGTGTTTTTACCTCTAACTGCACGGATCTGTGGATAACTTTGTATGCCAACTCCCTAGAGGCCAAGGAAAAACCTTTGCCTGGAATTTTTCACATCTGCTCTTTATAGCGCCACCAGGAGGCCGACATATGTAAAACACATTTTCTATTATTACTCCTTCAGACTTTATCCAAATTTCACGCAAATCGGTATACACTATCTCCATAGTCATGTGATCAACACGGAGCGCCACCATTTCCCATCTTCCATCCTGATTGGCTAAGATTGGCTTCCAAAGCTCACACGATTCGTCCATTTCGAAAAAAGGCCACAAATCACAAACACAGTGTGCAATTTCCGTTAAATTATACACGCACATTTTCACTAGGCCGAGGACGACATGCCACAATTTTTTCCTCAAAATCTGCCTCACGGTGGCGCTATAACAGGCCAATTCCTGTTTTTAGCTATAACTGCATCGATCTGTATACAACTTATGTATGCACACATGGAAAAACATTGTACCTGCATCCCTCCAACACGAACCTCCGGCCCAAATCTTCCTCAACAGCCTGTTATAGCGCCACCATGAGGCCACAACCTGACCTGCCCTGGTGGAGACCTGTGCCGATTGGCACTTTGTCTAGTTTGCTCTGTGGCAGTGTCCAGCAAAGCGGAGTCTTCTTTGTGCCACAACAACTGAAACTGGAGGGATGCCTCCATAAATCTGAGCTGTATAGTTGGATGGTTCCTCCACGAAAGGCTCTGGACATTGGACACGCATGAGGAGTCTTGTATGTTCCGTCAAGACGATCCCGAAACTCCTTATTCAGTGTCCATGTTTCGGCACCAAAAAGAAGGATACTTTCCACACAGGCTATGAACAGGTTGATCTTGGTAGCTCTTGAGATGTCTGACTGCCATATAAGATGTAGCTTATTGCAAGGGTTCCAGGCCTGTCATTTCCTTGTCAGGAAGTCCTTTCTCATACTGTACACGTGTCCTTGTCAATGCAAATAGGTGTCAGAACAGATAGTTTAGCCGGTACACAAATAGAATGAAGCCATATTGAGAAAGAATGTGTTGTCACATGGGATGTCAGCTGCTGTAGTATAGATGTGCTGAGGATTTGGTCAGAGGCTAATACAGGCAGAAATCAACAGTCTTCATTGTTGAAACAATATAATACAAATCATTCATGCTTTAACCCATTTAGGCCTGACCTCGAAATTTAAATAAATTCAAAAAAATAATATTTTCACGATTTTTCAAACATAGCAGACCTACAAGCTCGTAGCGCTATGAGCTTGTAGATCTGCTATTTTTCAATAGCTAAATTATAACATAATGTTTAAAACACCAAAATGGGTTAAGATATTATGCTTGTGTGTGTTTGTTTCTGAGGTTGTGCTGACAGATTTCCACGACAGCCATGCTCCTGGAAATGGTTAAGTACCAGAGATAAGATTTAAAATAGTCAAAAACAAAATAAGGCTCAATTGTTTAAACTGTTTCTGTTCAATATAAGAAGAAAACAGCTCAAATCAAATCTAAATCAAGCCATCAACACGGTTTGTGGCCATTGTTGTGAGGCAGTGTGCTCGTTCTACATTCTGTCTTTCCAGATATTCGGCCTCTCTTCATTGTGCAATGACATACTGTATGTCTCGTTATTGTTCATTCTACACGCTGTCACTAAATCTACCCCTACAACAGAATCCATTACAAACAAAAGATATGTGATATGTGAATACTTATTTCACTTACATCATAGATGTAACTGCATAGATAGATAGATAGATAGATAGATAGATAGATAGATAGATAGATAGATAGATAGATAGATAGATAGATAGATAGATAGATAGATAGATAGATTTTTACCTAGTTACACTTTTCACACATTCTGAATGCTGTAATGTGCCAAAATCATTTCTGATTTAACCTGAAAAGGTCACACTGGAATAAAGTCCAGCTATTTAATTCCGCCTTCTGAACTGTCTTGTGTGAATTATATAAGCCAACATGAGCACGGCGTTGCTGAATTGAAGCCTGCTGCCTGAGTGATTGACAACTAATCTCTCTCCACCAGCAATCTCTTACTGCGGATGCATTGAGAATAAGCGAAGGTCAATCTGTGTGAGTGACAGAGGAGGCCTACTGCTAACAACAACCCCCACTGCGGCCCTCACATGTTTTTTGCTCTTTGGATCTTTCCAAAGAGTCTCACAAACACAATGGTTTTAAGTTCAGTTTCAAGTGGGAAGCCCAAACCTTTCCACTTTCTCAATGTAATGTTTTCAATGTTGTGAAAACATCCCAGGTGTTGCTCTTGCTATATGACTAGTACCGGCCAAGCATGACCGCTCCTGGAAATGCAATAACAGTAAGGTCACTGCTTCTTAATGGCAGCGTGATGGCTTTTCACTCCGGTGCCAGTGGGTTCAGAATGAGAAACTCACAAAGTTCTGTACATCAGTGTTTGTCACATTTCATATCAAGGACGATCTACATTCTACAAGTTCCCAACGTGTGGCATTGTGATGGGTTGTGATCTTGTAGATAAAATAAAATAGGGCTTGAGTTCTGTGGTTCTATGGTAGCACTGCTGATGTGTGTAGTGTTGTACAGTATATTGTATGCTGCAATCTTATTTATGATGATAAACATGTCTTTCTGCCTTGAATATGATGTCTCTCCATCATGCTGCATCTGCTGTACTTTTGTTTCTCCTCGTCCAGCAAGTCTGCTGTACTGTCTTATTTTATCTGACCCCCTGGAACCCCCTGAAGGACCCCCGGGTGGGGGAGTATGGATGAAGCTAGGTAACAGAGGGAGAGCCAGGGAGACAGGGTGTTCCAACCAGAACTGACCTGCTCGGAGAGCTGCTTGCCTCTCAGGTGGAATCCCAGCAAGCAGCCGATGACCACGGCCAACACGGACAGAATGAGCAGTCCGTTCTGCTTGCAGACATTCTTCACGCGGGCCCATACTTCTTTAAAAGTCATCCTCCTCCTCCACCACCACCACCACCTCTGCCTCCTGGTCTTGCTTGCAGGTCTTGCAGGTCCTGAATGTGAACCCTGCGCCCCAAAACAGCCCCCCCCCCTCCTCTCTGACCCTTCTTACTTAGCCATAGAGAGAGGCACAGTCGCACAGCCAGTGCATGCAGGGAGACTGAACGCAGGGGGCAGCAGTGGTGTTGGGAAGGAAAAGATGGATGGTTGTACGAGGATGAGGGAGAAAGTAGGACAAACAGGAAATTAGATGAGGCCGAGGAACTCAGTCAAGGAAAAGACGAACAGAAAAACTATAAATACATGGAAAATAAGTTAATGAGCGGGAATCAAAGTCGGTTAATGGTGAGGGTGATAAATCCGAAGGTATTCGTCCAGTGATAAAGCACTTTAGTAGTTGGTGCGTTGCTCCATGCAGTGATCTGCTTCCCCTGATCCCCTAAGAGAACTGAACGCTCCAGACACTCTTCCTCTGCCTGTCCCCTCCCTCTCTCTCTCAACCCCACCCTCATCCCCCACCACCATCTCATTTCCGTGTGCGGCCAATAGGGGGCTCTGCGACAGCTGGTGATATTGTCATCAGGGTTAATACTGCCGATCCTATTAGGCCGTACTGTAGGACTGAAGGCTGGATTAGAGAGCTCTCTGAACAATTGGATGGCAGATTGTTACGAAAAGAAAGAAAAAAAAACAACAACAATGGCACAAGAAACACTGGGCTGAACTGCACTGTGCGGAGCCTGAGGAGTGGTAGAATGACTTTAGCAATGAGATATTTACTTCTTCAACAAAATTGATCCATGCTGAGCACATGCTGCAGGCTACAGAAATCACATGTGGAGTGAGCATGCACAAGGTGTGAATGTACGCAGTTACGCACGCACGCACGAGAGAATAAACATTGATTAAACTATTCCATGAGTTAAGTAAGGGTCAGTACAGTATGCGTGCACACAGTGTGTGTCAACTGTAAGCTGTATGCTTGACCTACAGTATAGTGTCGTGATCATAACACCTTTAAGTAGCCATCTTTGGCACACATGGCGGTAACTAGGCACAGGTTTCTAATATGACATGGTAAGGCCTATATACAGGTAGATTAATTGCCTCCCGTTCACTTCACACACACACTTACGCACACACCAAAGAGGAACAACCCTATGATCTCTGGCAGAGCACGCGTAGGCTGACCTAGAGAGATTGGCGTGACACACTGATATACCTTTTAATCTTTATCCCGTGCAACCTTAATGAACGCGCTGCGAGGGCAGCAGGGCGCACCTGTTCACCTGCAGACATAACACTGGCTGTAAAGCCTGGGAGAGAGACGGAGAGGAAGGGAGACTGTCTTCTTCAATTATCCCACTGACAGACAAGCTGGTGGCTGTGCATCAGCATGCAACGGGCTTAAGTCGTTAACTATGTACTGGCACATGGAGGGAAAAGCAGATATATATATACACAGTACTAAACAAAAGGATGCTTTCAAACTTGCATCAGAATATGCAAATATAACCCCTTGGATTTGAACCATGAAACATCTACTGAGCCATCTACTGATCCCTTCCTCCTGCTGAGGGAGATATTGTGCTTCTGGTCTTCAAGGCAAGGCAACCATATTGGTATTGCTTAAAGTAAATCAAAGTGCTTTACATATAGGCATACAGGCGGTACTCAAAGAGAGGAATGTACAGCGAGAGTGCATGGGTCGCGAGTAAGCCAGTAAGGCTATCCAACGTTGGTAATGCTACCTACTGGCGAAATGTGGAATTGCAGCACTTTAATGGAAGTGGACGGACGTTCATGACGTCACGTGCGTAATCCCGGACCTCAAAACTGGGCCTTGGGCTAAACTTCTGCTCGCTCGAGCCATTGAGTTATAATTATACTTCCGGAAGTCTTCCGGGTGCTTCAAAACGCCACTGAGCAACTTCCACTGAAATTAATAGCGGGGGGGGCGGGGCTAACGCTCCAGTTCGGTCTCTATACTTTATAGCTCTTTGGTCACGAGACTAGGAAGCAGGAAGTAAGAAATGGCTGAGTACAAATCCGCAAACTGTATGGAAGAACTATTTTGTCAAAAAAAAAAAACTAAAAACAAGTGTTTCTTCATTGAATGACTACAGTACATTGGCGACGAGAGAATTATGGCATTATGTTCAGCTAATGCCGCCTCCTCCATTGAACTTGGAAGCATCGGCTCTGTACACGGAATACAAGCTGCCCACTTGAAATTGCCCAGCGGGACTGAGGACTGGAAAAGCGTGTGACTAATGGACAAATGATTGCAGAAAAGTGTGTGACTAACGGATAAATGATTGCAGGAGGAAGATATAACTTTGGACAGAGCTCTCTATGTAGCTAGACCTTTTGAAACAGCACATACAGAGTCTTGAGTGTGTGTGCGTGCAACAGGTAAGACCTTAACATTTAGATAGGACTTTGGTACATTGGTACAACCCTGAGGGGAAGGCAGAAGTGTTTATTTCACACGGTGCTGGCCAGAGGCGCAAGACGGACCGAACGCTAGGGGGGGACAAATCCGAAAAATCCGTCCCCCCCGTCCCCCCCACCACCCTAGGGGAGGGGGGGATGGGGGGGTCTAACCACAAAAACGTGGGGTTATGGTTAGAGTTTGGGGTCGGACTACAGAGAGGTTGTTTCAGTGACTCAATGTACATACAAAACTGCGTTTTGGCACAGTTATTATTATTATTATTATGAATTACCTGGCTGTGATTCCTCCTCCTCCACAAAAACGTGGGGTTATGGTTAGGGTTTGGGGTCGGACTACAGAGAGGTTGTTCCAGTGACTCAATGTACATACAAAACTGCGTTTTGGCACAGTACAGTTATTATTATTATTATGAATTACCTGGCTGTGATTCCTCCTCCCCATTTGTCTCAAAACGTAAAAGTTTAACCACATTATCAGCAGCGCCTCGAACAGGTCAAAACTCACTGACCATCTGAGCTGTAAGTTAGCCTATCCTATATAAAATGTACAACACCTGGGAAGTTTTCAGGAGAGGATGTTTTAACATCAACATATAGAGTTAGTGTTAAACCCATGCAACTCGAGAGGAAAGAAAAACCTGCAGCGCCTTACCTGCATGTTGACAGTTGTGCTTAATAGCGGCGTGACCGGCGTCGATCTCCTCCTTTCCCCAAATCCCCCAAAATAATAATATAATTCCCAAAGTGGGGTCCGGGGACCCCCAGAGGTACAACTACATGATAGTTTGTGGCATGTCATGTGGACGCTCTCAGTTTTTTAAATTAACATTGATTATCAATTGGAGTCCCACTCCCACCGCTAGACATGGCATTACAATAGGGTCCGTCCGAGCTGTATAAAACTTCTCTTATGGGGGTCCTTCTCTTCTCTTCAAATGGGGGGGGTCCGCAGGCTAATACGTGTCCATTTGGGGGTCCTTGATATGAAAAGGATAAAGTAAATCCATTCATCTACTGATCGTCTGACCAAAGTGGTGCGTGACACCAAAAGTGCTGACCTATTGAATCCTGTTCCTGTATTATTAGAATCATTACAGAGTGCAAAGCACATTGGGTCACTGATTGCGGTGTAACAACTCCCAACTTCCGAAAACAGTAGGGGGCCAAACCATTTTGGGATTTAAACAGGGGTGGATCAAATATATGCTTCAAAATATATCGCGTTTATGAACGCAGGATTTCAAAAGTATTACTCCTAAGATAACTTTGGAGCCAGGGGGGATACAGGGGGGGACCCCCCCAGCCAGGGGGGACCCCCTAACTCATCTGGGGGGGACCAATGTGACGCTGGCAGGGGATTCGTCCCCTGCGGCTATTGCGCCCCTGGTGCTGGCTAGCCATCGAGGTGATAAACTCCTATCAAAGTGCTGCAGCCCTCAAAAGCATGTTGTCGATGTCGGACAGAAACCTTGTATGTCCAAAACCATTCCTTTTTGAGGGGCGCTAGCCCCTCCGACGTCTGGCTTTCAGACCAAGTCTATGGACTTAATGTTTGTCTTATTCATGCTCCCCCAAAAATCTGCAAGCCCCCCAAACATCTGCATGCCCCCTGTGACGTCATGTCACTTGGCAGCCAAGTCTATGGATTATTTTTATGATTCAAAATTTTATTGCTTTTTATTTTTTTTACATTTCTTTTCTTTTTTACATTTTTTTAAAAACGCCCTCTCTTTTTTTATAATGGGAGAATTGGCACTCAGAGCCTAAACTGGTGATCACCAGGTAGCACTGAAGGAGTTTTAATTGCAAGTATTGCCAGAATGTAGATCTGGGAAGGTCAAATTCTGTAACAAGGTCATCAAACGATTTTAAAGTCTCTTCTTTGTATAAGTGGCCCAAAGTAAGAATTCCCTTATTCACCCATCCCTTCCATACAAATGGAGCTTCATTAATATGCAATTTAGGATTCCGCCAAATACTTGATTCTGAGCTGAGGTATGGGTTTGTTTTGAAAATTTAACAAATTGTTTTCCATGTTTCTTGTAAATGGGAAATGACAGGGTGCGCTTGAGCCTGGGGAGACTTTTTTGTGGATAAACCGATAAGAGGAGGGAGAGGGGAAAGAGCCAATTGTTCGATCTGATACCAGGGCGGTGCTCTCTCAGGGGGGAGAACCCAATGAGCCAGGTGTCTTGTACTAAAGGTGTAGTGATAGAACAATAAATTGGGAAGTCCCAGCCCTCCTTTTTCTACCGGGAGCTGAAGTCTGGCTAGTCGCATCCGAGCCCGTTTCCCATTACATAAAAACTTTGTACAAATTCTATCAAACTGTACAAAGTACTTTCTAGGGATATTGATAGGGAGGGACTGAAGTAAATAATTTAACTTGGGCACACAGTTCATCTTCAAGACATTAACCTTGCCCCACAGGGACAAGAATAATGTAGACCACCTGTCGGTATCCAAAGCAATTTTCCTTAACAGAGGATCAAAATTCCTCTCCACTATCTCATTCATTTTGCTGGGAAAGATAATACCTAAATACTTCAACCCTTCTCGAGGCCATTGGAATGACCCCTCCTGAAATAAAGACCTAGGGCAAAAGGAATTTATAACCTGATCATTTTGAGAATGAATCAATCGTTCTAAGGATTGCTGGGATAGACGTGGCAGGTTCCGACACTGTCAACAATATATCATCTGCATATAGCAGATCTTGGTCTTGTGTTCATAATCCCCGATTTTAACCCCAGTAAAACTAGCGATCCTGCGTAAAGCTGCCGCTAATGGCTCTAGAGCCAGGCAGAAGAGGGCTGGGGACAGTCCAGAACCTTGGCGTGTCCCTCTACCAAGTGTAAAGTATGAGGAGATGTTTCCATTCGTTTGTACTGCCGCCTTTGGTTGGTCATACAAAACCTCTAACCATCTCATAAAATTAGGGCCGAATCCAAATGTTCTAAGTGTATGAAACATGTATCTAAACTCCAGACGATCAAAGGCCTTTTCGGCATCGAGCGATATTGCCGCCACCGGTGAGTTCTCATTACGGACAGCCCACATAATATCTAGGAAGCGTCTTATATTGTCAGAGGAGGATCTTTTCCGAATAAAACCAACTTGATCAGGATGAATGAGATGAGTGATCATTTTGTCTATCCTATTAGCCAGGATTTTAGAGAGAATCTTGCAATCTGTCGAAATTAAACTAATTGGCCGATAGCTCTTGCAATCGCATGGGTCTTTGTCCTTTTTAAGAATAAGTGTAATAATAGCCTGAGATAGTGAAGGTGACAGAGTGCCTACTCTATAAGATTCTGTGAACATCTGCCGCATGAGGGGCATTAAATCTGCTGCATAACACTTAAAAAATTCAGCAGTGAAGCCGTCCTGACCAGGGGACTTGCCCGTTGGCATATTTCTAATCACATCGTATATTTCCTGCTCTGTAATAGGGCCATCAAGAGAGTCTTGTTGTTTTTTATTCAGCTTAGGAAGGTTTAGGTCCTCTAGAAATGTAATCATCTCCTCATCTCCCGCTGAGCACTGTGAAGTATATAAATCAATATAAAAAACTCTTTAAACACCTCATTAATCTCTTTAAGGTTTGTCACAGTCCCTCCTGGAGAGTGCACTGCTGTGATGCATGAGTTAGCCTGTCTCTGCTTGATATATCTAGCCAATACATTTCCTGCCTTGTCCCCTGATTCAAAATATGTTTGTCTCGCTCTTAGCAAAATAAATTCAACTTTTTTGGAAAGTAAAGTGTTGTATTCATATTTCAGCCGTGTTAATTCTCTCAAGTTATCAGCAGACACATGTTGTTTCAACCTAGATTCAGCTCCCTTCACTTTTTGCTCCAGTTCTGTTAGTTTTAACTTATTTAGCTTTTTCTTATGTGATGCAAATTGAATAATATAGCCCCTGATGACCGCTTTCATTGCTTCTCATGCTATGCAGGCAGATGGCGCTGTAGGAACATTAATTTCAATGTATGTCTTAATTTGTGTCCTCAGATCCTCCTTAAATACTGGGTCCTGTAATAAGGATGAATTAAGACTCCATCTGTGTGTTCTAGTCATTTCATAACCTGGGAGCATATCTAGCGTCACCTGGGCATGGTCTGAAATCAATATATTTCCAATTGAGCAGGACAAGACGCAGGAAGTAGGGAGTTAGAGATGAGAAACATATCAATTCTAGAAAATTGTTTATGGGAATTCGAATAGAAAGTGTAGTCTCTGCCCGTAGGGTTCAGCAATCTCCAAACATCATTAAGCCCCAGAGAGGCGCACGTCTCTTTAACCATAGGAGTGGATTTAGATTCTCTGCCAAGTGAGGAGACACTTTTTTTATAATAGGAGATTTCAATGAAGACCATAATACTGAGATAGAAAGAAGTATAAAGACCTACATGTCAAAATTAGGCTTTAAACATGCATAAAGTAGATAGGTAGCAAATAGTTACACCTAATAATTAGACATTTCAAACGTTCCTTCACAGAGATATTGAGATTCCACCGTTTACAGAAAAATTATACTGTATAACATATTTTAATTCAGTTTATATACCTTTTTTTTCAACACATATAAATGATTTATTTGTCTCTGAAAAACTAAAAAGGGATCCAGAATATATCTACAACGATAAAACAGTATTTCTTATATAGATAGAAACTTGAATCATACTTAATAATACTAGATGTTTATATGTATAAAGTAGGTAGCAAATAGTTACATCTAAACATTAATCATTTCAAACGTTCCTTCACAGAGATACTGAGATTTGACAGTTTACAGCGGTCGAAAGGACTTGCGCGCTCTGCTTGCGCACTAGTTGGCCATTTATGGCCTACTAGTGTGCAACAAGCAAGTATACACTCGACAGAGTGCAGTTCTAGTTCCTTAATATATTTAAATTGCACCTGCTTACTAATCAAAATGGCCACTCCTTTACTTCTGGTAGAACCCTCACTGAAGAACACATGTCCCACCCAACCTCTACCCAGCTTTTCAGACTCTATTTTAGTCATATTAGTCTCTTGTAAGAAAACCACGTGATAATTATTAGACTTTAGACTGCCCAAAACCTTCTTTCTCTTGATCGGGCTGCCCAATCCGTTGACATTCCATGTAGCATAGCGCAATCTATTATCTCTATCCGTAGCCATTGTTAGTAATGACATTCATGAAAAAATGTGTGGCTACATTATTAATATTAATCCCCAGGTGTGTAGGCATTGAACACAGACAATACAAATAAAAATACATATACTGTGTAGTGTGTACTCTTCAGGTCTAATCCAAAGATGACCTGGCACCAGCCCACATCAAATAACATAAAGCTCACTCAAGTGGAGTGCCAAACCTGCATCAGGCAACAATGGCTGCTTACCATAATAATTATCTAAAATAATTCCAAGACAAATTCCTCCAAAAGGAAAATAAGTATTACCTATATAATCAAACATGAACGTCCAAAACCGAACCAACGCTTCACCCATGCATGCCCGTGCACGCACATAGTACACGCGCATACATACAGTACATACAACCGTTCCCCCCCCCTCACACACACACAAACACACCGACAGAGCATAACGCTATGACTATACCTACACACACAAGCACTGTAGTATGGCAGGGCGTATCAAATAGTCATACATTGCATTTGACTAATATACTGTATCACTCCTTTCTGATATACATAAGCGGGGGAGGAGTTCACATCCCCATTGAGCAAGAAAAACAACAAACAAAAGGGATAGGAATAAAATAAAAATATTAATAGTAAATCAGAATATCCTTAATCCATCTGAACAGAACCTAACCCCTCCCAACTCCCCAGGTGTTACCCCCATATATTTATCACCAGTCTGTCTGTCCCCCTCCCCCCCATACAAATTAAATTAAATAATCAGTACATATATAACCCGCTTCTCTGGGACAGCTCCCTACTAATGACAGTAAAATAAAAATAAAAAACAACAGCTAAGCATAGAAAGCTTGACTTAATCAATTAAGCAAATCATTAAAACCAGAGAGCCTTCATACCATCATTGTGGAGTAACAATGAAAAAAAGAAAAAAGAAAAAGAAAAAGAAAAAGAAAAAGGGGGGGGGGGGGGAGAGGGAATGCAGCATGTAAAATACTTGTGAAAACTTTTTGCGGTCGTGCAAAAGTTTTTTACACAGTTTGAAGCTCTCGAGCCTCCTCTGGGTCTCGGCGGGGGAATAATCTGCGAAGACCATCACATGTTTCCCTTCCCACCCGATCCGTCCTATCTCTCTGGCCGCTCGAAGAATCGCTTGACAGTCCTGGAACCGTAGGAAGTTCGCTATGATGGTTCTGGAGCCTCCCGTGGGCACGGAGCCGTCGGGACGCGGCCGTGTGCGGCCCCCAGCTGGCCCGAGCCTGTGTACTCTTTGCAAGTCATAGCCACCGCCTGGGCGGGAGGTTGTACCCACGGTCTTCGTCAGAAACCCAACCGGGTCATCCTTTTCAACCCCTTCCAAAAAGCCAACGAATCTCAAATTTGTCCGTCTGGACCGGTCCTCCAACATTGCCATTCTGTCGCGTAAGGCCTCCCAGTCGTCCTTCTTGATTGCGGGGTTTTGGTGTTGTTCCGTCATGGCGTCCTCGAGTCCACTCACTCGCTCCTCCACCTCCGAGATACGAGTTGCAATGGCAGATATTTTTTTCTCAACAGATGTGATAAATTGCTTAATAGTTTTTAAGTCCTTCATTTCTGCCGAGATCTTCTGTAGCATGTCGAAAAGAGTTTGGTTCGTAATTCCCCCAGCTGTCTCCTCCTCACTTGCTGAATCTTTGTGACTGTCGGCGTCCTCCATTTCTGGGCTCTGTGTGCGCGGAGCAGACGCTGAACTGGACTTAGTCTCCCGCGGTCCCTGCTTCTTCTTAGGACTCATGATAAAGACTTAAAGTTGCCAAACTAAATACTGAACTGTAAACTCCCTATTGTACGGAAAGTGTACTCGGAAAAATATAGTTTTAAAGGATTAATCCAGCCGTGTTACCGGGGTTACGAGGTTCAAGCAGTCCCTTGCGTCACGTGACTCGTCTATGGACTTTTTATGTTTTTAAGCATGCCACCCGTGACCTACAAAAGCAAACAAAGGCGCCCCTCACTTCACACAAGTGTGATATTATCTTTTAAAAAGCATTTTAAATACTTATACTAACCGATCTACAAGCTCACGATGGATTGCGATGCATTGTGAGCTTATAGATCTGCTATGTTCAATACCTTTGTGTGACACTTGATGAAGATATGTACAGTATACTGTATATGTAGCCCTATATAAAAAAGAGAGACATACTTCTTCGATAAGCTGACCTAGGGCCCGGCGCTGTCCACAGTGCGGAACCTCTCATCCATCGCTTGCCAGGTTGGCCTTTCACTACACAAAACACACAGTGGCACACACAGTGGCACACACACACACACACACACACACAAAAACAAAAAAAGGAAAACCTGCTGTGAGGAACCTGCTTAAAGATGGAGTGCCGTGATTTTTTCCCACACTAAAACATGATCATCAGGTCTTATTGTTATATAAGGAGGTATATTTTTTTACAGTGTACAGTATTTGTTAAAATGTTTTTATGTGGGCACGCCCACCAGTTCACCGCCCACCGTAACCCAAAACAACAATGGCGAAGGTGGTCGCGTCGATCGGATTAATCACTCGCTAAGAGTCTTTAGATGCATTCATATTTTAGATGCGCGGTCACGGGGAAGAGCTATTGAGCCACTAAACACTGTTGTATTAATAATCACGCTGTATTTATCCAGCGCGATTTGAAATGGAAAACTCTTAAAAAGGCCTAGAAAGGCATTGAGGCTGAAGGGGAAGCAATGGAACACGGAGCTATTGCTCGAGGGGAGCTTTGATTAGCGGTAAGCCAACTTTATAGTTTTATCATTAATTAGAGCGCTAATTAACACGTTAAAGGTCGTTGGTGGAGTGGGATCTCATTAAAAAGGCGTTAAAGGAGTCCAGGGTTGAGTTAAGTATGCCTGGTTTGCCTGGTGGGTGGTGATCATAGAGTATTAAAAGGATAGAGACTGAACTGGCGCGAAGCTCCGCCCCCTCCGCTATTCATGTCAGTGGAAGTTGCTCAGTGGCGTTTTGAAGCACCCGGAAGGCTGCCGGAAGGACCGTCTATTTCCGCATTTTTCCGCTGATTCAGCATTTGGGCACCAAATTTTGGTGCCCAAATGCGGAAGTGCAGCTGGGCTTTAACATTGCACGGGGTGTCCTCGTCATGAATCCACGGGTCCGCCTGCAGTCCTTCCTCCTACCACTAGGGCCCAGCGCTTCAACATTGGAGTGCCTAGCTGGCCCCTTGGTGGTGATGGGTGGTGATCCACCTGAACTGAAGCCGCACCCACAGCTGTAGTTGTATGATAAAGGGGTTGGGGTTAGGGGAGGGGCTGGGAGTGTGATGTCACTATATTACTGTTTATTTCATTGGCCCGTTTGACTGTCAAGGGTTCAGCCTCCAGGAAGAAACCCTAAATGGACCCAATTTATGACTGAAACTGCATCTTTCGAATACTCAATTGCCAGGAGGAACAGTGTCAAAGGAAAGTTCCATGAAATATGGGACTACTTTTATTTGTAAATTAAAGGATGGTTGCATTAACAATTTGTAATTGGTATTACAGATGATATAATCACTATTGTCAACAACAGAATGTGTTGTCCATTGTTTTTTTGTTTTTTTGACTGCTAGTTGTGTTTTGTTTTTTGTTTGTTTTTTGTTGTCTTTTTCTTTTGTGTAAGTCATGTACATTTTGTATGCTTTAGTGTAAAATCAATAAAAAAATAAAAAAGATGGCTCGGTCACGTATTGAGGATGCCCAATGAAAGGTTACCCACAGTTGCCTTGTGGACCCTAATTGGGAAAAGAAAGAGGGGCACGCCAAAGAACACCTGAAGAAGGACAATGATGACATGGAGCTGAAGGAGATGGATCTTTCCTGGGGCAAAGTGCAGCTAGGCCAAAGCACAAGACAGGATTCAGTTATATTTGTAAAAGTTAGAGTTACAGTATATGGATTGTTGGATTACATTAAAACTGTGTTCATTGTCAGAGTTTGTATGTTGGAAGCAGGCATGGCTAATAATATATTTGTGAAGTTGTGTATAGCCTACCCTACATTGTGTATAGCTTCTATCTACGGTTTTTTAACGTGTCCAGGTGGCTCAGTTGGTAGAGATCTCACCTGGGCACCGCCAACTCAGTGTATGAGTAGGCTAGTATAGCTGTACTGAGAGCTGAAGGTAGGTGTGGTGCGCTCCATGCACCTCAGTAATCCATCTCCCAGGGTCTAGCACGTTAGTATCCACCGATACACAATAAGCCACTCCGACCTACTGGTTGGTTTCACCAATTCACCATCAAACTCCTGGGATGTATAATCCTTGCGTCCCTACTGTACATCCCCAGCCTCCATTATTTTGATTAGAATGAAAAGCCAAACAATGCAGACAGCTGATTTAATTTCCATTACGCAGCCCAGTAACAAAGCTATGCACCGCACAGGGCACCCACGCAAGCGACAGACCGAGGGGCTTTCCTATTATGTTAACTGTAGGATAACAAGCTTTCACATGATGGATGATATTACTCTAATTATAATCCCACGTGGCACAGCTGCTGTATGGTCAATGTGTAATCAACCAAACTTTATTAAAGACACAAGGTCCATAGTGACATAAAAAAAAACATACAAATACAGATACAAACAGAAGACAGACATTGTCTACATAAAATCACAAATGCATACTATACAGGCTTACACGCCAATGGTTCCACAGTTTAGAAACAAACCTGACTGAACTCAATAAAGGGTTAGTCAGAATAACAATAATGCTGTTGGCAGAATCAGACAGCCTACACATACATTTGTTCATGAGGTTCCTCAGCACAGCTGAGCAGGTGGGTACACCGATGCTGACAAACATTTCGCTTGCACTGCTGCAAGCGAGGCACAGGCTCCGTGGTCTCCACGTCGCGGCGCCTGACCTCACCGGCCTTGGTAGTCGCCTCACTCCCCTCACTGCCAGTGGCTGCAGCAACTGGTTGTTCAATCACACACAAGCGTTGATTTATATCCGCAGTTATCATACGGAGATCCTCGCCGGTATTAGACTTCACACACACCGCCTGTTTCATGGACGATATGTCTGCGCGTAAGCGCTCGATTTTACTGACCAGGCAAGACACGTCAAGGCTGTTAAAAGTAATCGGTGGCAAATCTAAATGATGAGACACAAAGCGAGGAATGTTTTCACCAACCTCGTTGAGTAGTTTCATACAACTCTTGACGTTATTTGCGTCTTTCTGTGCTCCTTTATGAGCCACACACCGCTGTGTAGTACCTGGGCAGAGATCAAACAGGACTTTCTTTGAGCCTTCGATCCATTCAGACCCAAAGTGATTCACAGCCATTTGGACAACGTCATCCTGGTTCACAGTCTTCATTTTAACAACGAGGAAGTTTAGGAATTCCTAAACTTTTTAAAAGCCTGAACTTTTAAAAAGTTGAAACTTGGTTTAGAAACTCCATGAGCGTGACTTTGATAGGTCTACTGACATTACAGTGGCTGTGCACAGGTTGTGCACTTTAGAATTAACGTTTAAATATATGTAACCCGTGTAATCTGTCTCTCTCTGCGTTGTGTTGAATGGAGTATTGACAGACGGACCCAGAACTGTCTTTGGAAACCACGTTTTATTCTGACAAGGAATAACAACAGACACGTCTCCACGTTAGTTCTTAGTAGTGCAATGGCTCTCTCGTTCCAAGACGGAAGTAAAGAAGCAAGAGCGACAGTAACACAACAAATAATATAACGTACAACGTATAACGTAACATACCTGACAAGGAATAACAACAGACACGTCTCCACGTTAGTTCTTACTCTTAGTAGTGCAATGGCTCTCTAAACAGAGTGAAACAAACACTGTATAAATCGATCGCAAGTACAATTCTTATTATGTTATACAGAGAAGTCAACAAAGACACCCACCTCGTTTCAAGACGGAAGTAAAGAAGGAAGAGGTGGAGGTGTCGCAGGACATTTATACAGGGGGCAAAAGGGGGAGACTTAAAGGGGCTGTGACCTCTAATGCACTATGTATTCATATACACATGAACCATGGAGAATTAAGTCAGGTGTCATTTGTGTCATATTTTGTGTAATTATATAATACTGTTACATATATATTCGTTACCTTACAAGGTTATTGGACTCCTTGCCGAAGCCTGGAACATAGAGTTGTCACCATGTGCAGCGATGGCGTTGTTTGGGGTTGTACCAGGTCACCATCCTATTGGTAGGGGTATAAAACAAAATCTTGCTTTTATAACTTTATTAGCAAGAAGGATTCTATTGGAGTGGAAATCAGCACTGGACCCTAAAGCATCTATATGGCTTAAAGACCTCATGATGTATCTACATTTGAAGAAATTCAATTCAATTTGAGGGGAACACCAGGAAAGTTTTACCAGGTATGGGGCCCTATGATTATAACTGAACTAAAGACGTTACAGGAGACTACCATCAGCTCCACAGGTTGACAAGCTCTAAAAAATTAATAAAAACATATACGCTATGTATACCATGTGTGCCATGAGGGAGTGCCAGGAGGGATAGCGAGATAAATCATAACTATTATTTGATTTGTTTTTGTTCTTGTTTTTTTGTTTGTAATTGTATGTATTTTTGTCGTATGTTGCACGTTGTATGTTGGACCAAGGATGGGGGGATGTTGTAAGGGCACAAAGGTAAGAAGAAAATTACTTTTGACAACCTATGGCTACTGAATTGGGCTATATTGTACTCGTTTGTAATAAAAAAAATAAAAATATATATATACGTTTAAATAATATATAAAGATATTAATATATTATTTTTATATAAAATGTTTTGCAAGGATTCGCTTCTCCAGTACGTCGTTGTGCATCAGGGGCTTTCTGACAGGGTTGTTATTATTTTCCAAGTCTGGTGAAATAATTCAGAAGATTGACACCCTCAAACGTGTTTAAACAAAATAACAAAAATACATGACACCAAAAAGTTCTGTTTCCACAATAGCATATCACTATCACATAGCTCTGTTCCATAGCCTTCCTGCTTCGATTCTGCGAATTTCTGCCCTGCAGTAAGGCTATGCGACTTACCGGTTTAAATCTCAAATCGAAATCAGACCAGCCTCTCCTCTTTAGTGGAAATCTCACGAACGTTTGACCTACTCACCAATACAAACACGGGTTGTGTCAATAGAAAGCCTACTTTCCTTAGTGGAAGCACTCTGAGCCCTCCACCACACGTATAAACGGTACTTTTTGGCCAGAAAGGGATTTTTTTCCACCGGAGGAAAAATATTCTCTATGAGGCAGTTCTCTGGGCAATATCAGTAGAGGGCGCAGCGGAGTAACTAAAAATGTTTTTTTTAAACAAAATCCCCTTTTGGCCAAAAAGTACAGTTTATACGTGTGGTGGGGGGCTCAGAGTGCATCCACTAAGGAAAGTAGGCTTTCTATTGACACAACCCGTGTTTGTATTGGTGAGTAGGTCAAACGTTCGTGAGATTTCCACTAAAGAGGAGAGGCTGGTCTGATTTCGATTTGAGATTTAAACCGGTAAGTCGCATAGCCTTACTGCAGGGCAGAAATTCGCAGAATCGAAGCAGGAAGGCTATGGAACAGAGCTAACTATCACAGTGAGTTGGAATTATTATATCAATAATATCAGACAGTCACAGTAGCAGCTTGGGGCCTCCTGCAGTCACTATCACAGAGTTAGCATTAGCTGCTAGCTAAGCTACCAAATTGCTAAGCATGTAGTCTACTACAGTACACTAAAACATTGTGGAGACACACAGCCACCTTTTCCACTATCAACATATATCCCCTGTTCATATGCTACTTTATATGTCTAAATTAACCCACTCTCTTATATCTCACCTGCAACAAGACAGTTAAACACACAAAATGAGTGAGACAAATGTTGTCCAGCTTGTATCACATGCACCATACAGGATGTATTGGCTTCCTCAATGCCTGACTGGCAGAAACATGCTGACTCACTGGAGTATATTGCCCCCTTGTGGCTTAGAGGAGCTATTGCTCTGTTTTGTTCTTGGCAGGGAAGAAACACAGTGACTATTTGTATTTGAGTTGAAAAGAGACTAATATTACATAGAACAATAACAAAATAAAATACACTTATGCTGAACTTTTATCTTTTTAACTAGTATACTTGTAATCCCATTAAATGCATTATGAACTTGAGTAAGAATTAAGTATAATGAACTAAACAACCAAAAAATAGGGGGTGGCTTTGGCTTATCCTACATAACATATACCAAAATATGGAACGCCCCCTACAAACAGCCATTATTAATGTGATTCAGTAGACTCAGTTTCTCACATTACTATTACTGTATGTTACTATTACTTCCAAGTTCCAATCCTCCTTGCAAGTCGGACATTTAGAGGGGCAGGTGCTCAAGTGAAAAAGGGCACCTGCAGCGTGTGGAATTTGTGTGAGATGTATACATTTTGGGGCATAAATAATATTAGAAGCTTTTTATCAAGAATTGATCAATGTCACCATGGTCCACATACTGTAGTGTACACTGTACAAAAAAATTAAAAGGGCACATTGCTGTCCAGAAGGCAAAGGGGCAGGTCCTCTAGCACCACCTAGTGTCTATCTGTGCACGCCAACATTCAATAGGCCTAGAAGGAAAGAAATCATGTGAAGTGAGGGGCACATTTGTTTGCTTTTGTAGGTCATGGGGGACATGCTTAAAGCAAACAAAAGGTCAGGATATTTAACAGCAACATAAAATCAATTCTACTCTACGGTGCAGAGACATGGAGGACAACAGTGAACACCACAAACAAAATCCAAACATTCATCAACACCTGTCTGCGACGAATCCTCCAGATCCGCTGGCCAAACACCATCAGCAACAAAGAGCTGTGGCAACGCACCAACCAAATGCCTGCAGAGCAAGAGATCCTCAAAAGACGTTGGAGATGGATAGGCCATACTCTCCGAAAACCAGCCTCAAACACCACAAGGCAGTCCCTCAAGTGGAACCCCCAAGGGAAAAGAAAGAGAGGGACAACTGGAAGTGTTGGCTGAGGATCGAGATGCTTGGAGAACTCTTGTCGACGGCCTAAACCCCAGAAGGGGTAATAGGCGTAAGTAAGTAAGTTGATGATCTTTGGTGGTGTGCTGCCACATGTAATGACGTCATGTCTGAAGGCCAAATGTTGGAGGGACTAGCGCCCCTCAAAAAGGAGGTACTGTCACGGTAGCAGAATAGACCCAAATGCAGAGGCAGAGAGGCAGAGAGCAGGGGTGTTCAAATTAACTGATTTATTAAATCAAACAAGGTCAAGTTAACAACAAAAGTTAGCAGTGCTCTGCATGCAGAAAAATCAGGAATGCCAAAAAATGAAACTCTTCAAAAGCACAAAGTCAAAGCATGCAGTAAAGTCTAAAACTGCCAAACACTAGAGCAAAGCAAGGAACCAGAAACTTGGAGAGCCCAGGGACAACAAAGTTGAGCACCAGACAATGACTCATGTTTGACAGTGTGTGTGTGCAATGAGTCTAGACTCATTGCACACACACACTGTCAAACATTGTCTGGTATAGGTGGTGGGTTGATTGTAGCAGTGTTCACAGGTTTGTAATGGGCTGGGCTGATGAGAGTGGAACCAGGAAGACAAGAAGACAGCTGGTGGATGGAAAATGGTGGATGGAAAATGAAGCTCGCGCACGGCTTCCACTTGCCGCGGAGACAAGCATTTCCAGTTTTCTGGCCGACGCTGCAAGTTGCAGCATGGGTGGAGCTTCATTTCCATCCACCAGCTGTTTAAAAACATGAATCTACTGTCTGGATGCAGTCCAACAGAACTGGGCAGAGGGAGAGATACAGAAGGAGAGAAATAGACAGGCAGAGTGCCAGACCATGACATGTACCTATTAAAGTACAATATATAGACAGGCTTTGCTGCCTTGCAAAGACCATCCTGGAAGGCACCGTACAAGGTGGCAGGAGAAGAGAGAGATATGTCAAATATCACATATAAAAAAATGTGATTGGTGGCTTTGATGAGTTGATCTGCTGCAGGCATGTGCACACTCACAGACATCAAAGGGGGCTTCAGCCCCTGCCAGTCTGTAAAAAAAGACATAGTCATACATCACATTCCGTGCTCAGCCAATCAAATCATCACAAATGTCATTCCGGCCAATCACTTTTGGTGTCTTCACTTTTCTGCCCTCCTGTATAAACTTTTATCCTCAATATATACTTTGCTCAGCCAATCAAATCATCGCTATGGTGTGATCAGCCAATCATCAGCCAATGTTTGTGTTCTCACAAACCCTCAAAGCTAGCGCCTCTCAGAAAACTGCCCTCTCCAGACCATGAATGTAGATAGACAACATATTCTGTAATGGGCGACAATGGGTGTGTGTGTGTGTGTGTGTGTGTGTGTGTGTGTGTGTGTGTGTGTGTGTGTGTGTGTGTGTGTGTGTGTGTGTGTGTGTGTGTGTGTGTGTGTGTGTGTTGTCTGTCTCTCGTGTTTACTAGTAGGTGTGTGACTTGACTGCCGTACGTGCTCCCCCCGTCACCACCACCACAGTACAATTAATCCTTTTTCTTGTCAATTTTTTCCCTGTTTCTGGATTGAACTGGCAGAGATAATCTAGGATTAGGGCAAGCAGTTATAGGCCTGTTGTGTACCTCATTCATTTAGACTGACAGACAGAATTGACTTCTATCTATGGTGCTGTCTATCTGCTGTCAGCCCAACATATATTCCATTATGCACCATCTCAGCCTAAATGAACAGATGTCAGTGTTTTGGGACGTTAATCTCACTATAATAAGCAATGTCTGCTTCCTGTCAGGAGTCGGGGACGGATGTGTAGTGGTGGTTCTCAATATGTTCATGTCGAGATCCAATGTACTGTATACACCGTTATATCATATTTGGCAATGGACCACCATTTGAAGATATTTTGTGTTTTGTGTTTTGTGTACTATATATTTCTTTTAATGTAAATTGTTGTTTTTTGTTGTTCTTTTGTATAACGATTTTGGGTATCTAGAAAAGCGCTATAGAAATTGCATGTAGTATTACTATTATTAACCTACTATTATTATTTGACTCTCTTTTCCCTTGGGGGGGCTGTCAGGGAGCACACTTTACTAGTTAGTCCTTCAGGGAAAATTCACTTTTCTGCTTGATAGGACGGAGGCAGTGAGGGGCTAGGGACACGTCAACACATGACTATGACCTGGAGGTGAACCAGTGACCTTCAGATTACCAGACAGTCTCTGTACCTACTAAGCGGCTATGGCCACCCCATAGAATAGATAGCTATAGCTGACATACTGTAGGCAAAGATTACATTAGTACAGTTGATGTTCCATAGGCTTTCTGACTCACGTTTGTTCTTGGACGCACACGGTTTGAGGGTTGAAGAAAGGTGGTAGTTCTGGAGGTTGGGAGACAGGAGACAGCACTGGTGTGGTGATCTGAGCATGCATCAGGGAATGAGTGCAGCTAGTTCTACTTATATAGCCTCCCACACCTGTGCATGGCTCATGGAGAGTCACTGACACCCAATCAAGCCTGAGTGAGTGGCAGCTTGTTCATTTGACACTGTCTATAGCAGAATCCTTTGTCACAGGCCATCATGCACTGGAGCAACACCTAGTCACACTGCTAGACTCCTGGTGCCTTCCTGACTAATAAAGAAATTCAACATTGATCAGAAGGTGTGTGCAGAATTGTGTCTCAATTCTATGCAAAAGAGAAACGTGGTTGTCCTACAATACTTAACACATAAGATGTTTACAGAGAAATCCATTACGGAGGCGAGCTGGAGAGAACATGTAGAGTATATAGTGGCAGATAACCTTGAGCTGCAGATCTCTTTGGTTGAGATGCTGGTCAAGTACTCTGACCTCCAGTCGGCTGCCCAGTGGTCAGTCCGATACAGCATCCCCAGAAACAGACTGCCTCTTTGTGTTTGGGACAAACAACAGAGTCTAGCAGATGATCTCAAACATATAAATTCTATTCAGAGTGTGGAGTGGATCTCACCCATGTCTCACCGTGAAGAGTACCACCAGCTGTCACTCTCCAGGGACAAGGTTTACTTCCTGGACACACTGGAAGGACTTAAGAAATGCCAAGACACTGTATTCAAGACAAAAACAGCAACAATTAATGCCACAATAACAAGAGTGCAATAAACAAAACACAACCATTAGGTGCGATTAAAAGCCAAAGAATAGAAGTGTGTTTTACTTCAAACTTAAAAGACTCAGTTTGCATTTTTTATATTAAAGGGCAGACTATTCCAGAGCCTAGGAGCAGCAGCAGCAAAGGCACGGTCGCCCCTACTCCTAAGGTTGGTCTTGTGAGCCTCCAGGAGCAGCTTGTCTGCTGACCTCAGTGTCCTTTGTGAGACCAAAAGTTCTGTTAAATATGAAGGGGCCAGGCTGTGCAGGGATTTATTATAAGTAAATACAATAATCTTAAAATCTTTTTTTTTTTTTTTTTTTAAGATATTTTTTTGCGGCTTACGCCTTTATTGGTTTTTTAAGGGATAGAAAGTAGGCTGACAGGAAACGGGAGAGAGATGGGGGGATGACATGCGGTAAAGGCCGTGTCGGGTCCGGGAGTCGAACCCGCGGCACACCGCGACTGGATCACCAGTCCGGTGCCCAGACCGTTACGCTACGGCCTGGGCCCTTAAAATCTATTCTAAAAGTAACAGGGAGCCAGTGCAGTTCAGCTAAAACTGAGGTTATATGTTCTCGTTTTTATGTGCCGGTGAGGAGGCGAGCAGCTGCACCCGAGGCATATTTCTCTCCTGCTCCTTGGTTCACCACTATACAGCATGCCGTCGATAACAGCGAGGATGGTCCAATTACATACTAGTGTTGAAAGTGATGGCAATATTGCAAAAATGGGTCAAAATGGGTCTTCGCGGACATATATCTCATAGAAAACAAATGGTTGCAGATGCCTTCATAAAGATGACACAAACTCAGATTGGTTGGGAAGACAAAGTAAACTCTTACCACAGAGATGCACACAACTACTTTTCTTACATTTTGTGGCAACACTGTCGGCAAGTCACAGACACTGAAATTTGTCGTTTGTCGTTCAAACTTCAAAGCATACATTTATTACTGTCTACCCTGTGGGAACATACATTGTATTGTGATTACAGATTGCCATCTTCACCTGTTGACCTGAGAGGAGAGGCAAAGACGGATTTTGTTCAATGTAACCATGGAACAATGGAACTACTTCATACTGTTATAACTTAATGTTAATTGCACATTAAGTTTAGTCCACTTGTGACCGCTTAAGAACATTTTTTCCATGGCGGGATCATGATCTTACTTTGAAGAGCTGTCACAGAAGAATATACTGTAAAACTGTAAATGGTGCATTAATATAGCGCCTTTATCCAAGTCACTTTACATACTGTAGATCGTGCATTACATTCACCCACACATTCATACGCTGATGGCAGCGGAAACCAACGAGTGCAGTAATTAGGGGTTGATTGTCTTGCTCAAGAGACACTTCAACACTCTGGGGGAGCTTCGAACTCTACCCCTGATACACCATACTGTACAGTAGGTGACACAAATCCATCCATTAGGCAGGCTCACAACCTGTGTTACACCACTCTGCTGCATAAAGGATCTGCAGAGAACTGGATCTGTCCTGGGTCTGATGACTTAATCAGCAAAGACTTCTACTTGTGACTGTTTGTCAGGAAGTCTGTGAGGATGGGACTTCTTCCTAAGATTCTGGAGAACCCATGCTGGCCGCCAAGAAGAAAGCCAAAGTGGAAATGAAGAAAGAGACAGACCCGGCCATCCAGCAGCTGCTGGCCCGAAGATCAGTGCCAACTCTGTCTGTGCGTGGCTTCACTGGGGCCCAGAAGGGCGAGATGACCTGTCTTGGAATTTGACCAGTGTCACTGACTCTGGAAGTCAGATGATCGAGAAAAGCAAGCAGTTGGTAGAGTAATGGTGAAACTAGCTGATAGCCTGGCATTGGCCAGACTGATAACGTGGATTCAATCACACTTCACACCTCATACTTGCAGCAGCACAATGAATCAAGTTAGTAACCAAAGTATATTACAGTACATATAGCAAATAACAGAAAATATTATGTGTTGAACAAAGGCTATTATGAGTTTGATATAAACCAAACGCACAGGAGTGCAAAACATACTCTCTCCCCATGCCTTCGGCCTGGTGGAGACAATAAAACAATTCTAAAAAACTGATTTGGACGGAAAAACGCAGCTAAAAATCAGAAAAGCGCATCCAGTGTGCAACCACCAGGTCAAAAGTTTCCAAACCGCTAGCCACTCCTATATAGGCATACAGGTTTAATGTTTGTGTTTAGTTCAATGTTTGTTTTAAAAACGCCATTGACAAATAAGAGAAATTAATGTTTGTTTTGTCCCTAACACAAATATTAAATCCCATTAACAAGTGAGCAACTGGTTGTTCTTTGTCAAGGCTGTAAATGCAGAATTCTTATACTGGTTCCATGGAAACTGTGATTATTTGTGTGCCCTAACTAAGGGTGTTTTTCTGTCAGTCCGTGAGTAAAAACGCCTGTTTCCGAGGCAGTGATCGTCATGCAGGATTATTGATCACATTTATTGATTTAGCCTGTAGAGCTTGGAGCACAATATGAACAGAGCGGTGGATGTGAATATCAATGATGTTTTTTGGGCTTTGTTCACTGACAAATGTGTTCATAAAGGTGTCTACTGTAACATATTTGTTGCAACCCAACTCACTTGGGAAACCTTTCGACAGCTGCTGAAAGTTGGGGTACTATTAACAACTAATATAAGGCAAAAATGTCCAAATTTCATTATACTTTAAGTAGCATGTGACGTGTCAAACTAGGGGGTCTTCATGATGCTGAATTCATTCCAAGCATTAGTTTTGCACGAAAAGGCTACTAAATGAGACGAAAATGTGCACTCCTTTCTATGTCAAGCTATCCATTTTATTTTCAGCACCATGGACAGTGCAGCACCGGGCCCAGTGTAATCCTGCCACACTAGGGCGCGTTCGGAAATGCGCCCTGAACGCACTGGTGTGCTGTTCGTTTATTCAGTGCACTCAGTGCGTTGTCGTTGGAAATTCCAGTGCGCTGCGCACCGGGTGTGCCGAGTGCACGCACTGAGGGTAGGGTTGCTCAGTGTGAATGGTAACTTGTAACTGGTCGTTCGTAAATAAGGCACACTGAACGCACTCTGTGACGTCACCGCCCACCACACTCAACAAACTGACCACATTTCCGAACGCGCCCTTAGCCAGCCGCACCGTCGGTATCGACAGGCTAATGAGGCCAACTCCTCTCATCTGTGCAATTTCCAGCCTCTGCCTCAGCCAATTGAGGCTCAACCAATCAGGCTCTGCCAGTGGGCCGAATTGATTGCCAAGTACACTTTTCAGTTTGCAGTCTTCACACACAGGCACATACAGAGATCTCCATGTGGGACACCGGCTGACAATTAAAACGGGTGCTATGACAATGTATATCATTAGGTTCCCAAGTTGCATCGTTCCCAAGTAGGCCGGTGGCTGATTGCGACGGGCAGTACAGGTCTAGTCTATCTATAAATGCGCCATGTCTATCTGTAGCCTACGTACGTACTGTACGTACGGCTGTAATCCACGTAAGTCAAGAACTGTTCGCCCCACCGACTTCAAATTCGACACACGCGTTCCACACCCCCACAGTGAGTGCAGTGCCCGGTGTCACCACGGTTGTGCAGAACCGCCATAAAAGGCCTCTGCCCGGGCTCTGGACAGAGCCCCGCAGTGTCCATATATGGAGCTGGCCTGTAACCTCTGACATCACAACACAAATTATTTGGGCATGCCTGACAAAAGGGACACAGAGAGACAGATCCATGCAGAAATCTCCATATGGGCATAAAAGGGACACAAACAGATGGGTGGAACAACAGGTAGGGTGGGGCATGGATCTCCAGCTTCCATGTTATGACTCAGAGCTCTACAGCTGGGCACCAGTACAGTCCAGTTGACTGTAAATAATAATTACAGATAATAGCTTATACTGGCAGTGGCCAACACGCAAATCTATGGATTCCTATATTCAGTTCATTCAGTGTGTGTGTGTGTGTGTGTGTGTGTGTGTGTGTGTGTGTGAGAGAGAGAGAGAGAGAGAGAGAGAGAGAGAGAGTGCGTGCGCGCGTGCGTGCGTGCGTAGGGGGGGGGGGGGGCGTCGAGAAAGAGAAAGAGAAAGAGAGAGAGAGAGAGAGAGAGAGAGAGAGAGAGAGAGTTTTCATCTTGCATGCGGGTAAAAAGCAAAGCCGCATGGGGACTCGGGAGTAGTCTGACCGTCATTAATCATACTATTGTTTGTGTGGATAGCTATAGCTCCTTCAAAGTGGCGGTATGATTCACTTCACTTTGCTCCACTTAACGTTCTAATTAGTATGAATATGAGCATTCAAGGCGCTGAATGCGACAGTTACAACAGCGCCGAGGGCTTGTTTGTCCCCGGCTTCTCGTGCCCCAAGCCTGGAAACGATGGCACCGCGGTCTTCTGTTGCGGTTTTAATGACATTAAGTATTGTTGTGACGATTCCAACAGCTTCTTCCCATACGAATATGGATATATGTGGTGGCTGAGGTAAGGAAATCTTAACAATTCTTTGAAATGTTAAATTGGTCATTTTGATTGTTTCCCCTCATTGTCAAATCACTTTTTAAATTGTTTTATTTCATCAAATGTAGCTACATGCCTATTTTGAGCCTAATTATTTCAAATCTTTGTAAGGTGAGAAGGCTAATTGAAATGCATAATTGTCATGAACTCACACAGACACTTGTGCTCTCTTTGGCTTCAGTCATTTATCTGAGATAATCTGCCAAGGCTACTGCAAGGTGGTAATCAATTGACACTATAATTGCGTACAACACAATTGCATTCAGCACAATAACTAATTGAAATGCATAATAGATGCGTTGCATAGCCTACTTCTTAATGTGAATCTGATTCTCCTATAGGTTTCTTTGACAATTACAACAATTTATCGTCAATTTTAAGGACACTACTTTAGTTTAGGAGACGATCGAGGCTCGAGCTGCAGTTCTGACATAATGGGAGAGTCTCCACTCCAGTCATTATTAGAAACATCGCGCTACTTTACAACAATTGCTGTGAAGTCAAATCCCAATCATACAAAAAACTGAAACTCCATGGGCTCGGATAAATCTAGCCTAAATGAAATCTCGGATAGCAATTCCTTGCCGGACTATTAAACACTAAACACGGATTTGTATAATTAGTTGCACACCCCGCCCCTTTCTATTAGGATGGAACACTTGTTTTAGTCTATATTCAACTAGTATAGGCTATATATATGTTCTGTTTTTGAATAGCCTACACTCATTCATTTCAAAAGTTGTAGGCTGTTTCAAACTGTTGTAGGCTATTAAACATAATCACTTGTCTTTATTATACTATTTGTATAGGCTATAGCACATTTCGAACGCAGCCCAAAGTGCTTCACATAAAAAGTAAAAAATAATATATCACAATATTAAACACGATTAAAAACAATAGTATATCTATACATTTTCATTCCAGTACCATGGACAGCTCCGCTCAGGGCCCAGTGTAGACTAATTGACTGTACAATTAGGCCTCAAATATTTTGGAGATAATAGATTTTGACAAATGAAATGTTTTGTTCTTTAGAAGGGCTATGTAACTATAGTCTTAACATTTCTCTTCTCTCCCTTGATTCTGTCCTCTGGTCTCTCACACACACACACACACACACACACACACTGCCTATATGCTCAGTGTGGGGGCTCTGGTTGGTCTGTCCATCGCAGCGGTGGTCCTACTGGCCTTCCTCATCACTGTGTGTGTCCTCTGTTATCTCTTCATCGCCACAAAGCCCAGTCGTCTTGACAACGGCCTCCCATTGAGATCGCCAGGTAGTTGATCTTCTCACACACACACACACACACACACACACACACACACACACACACACACACACACACACACACACACACACACACACACACACACACACACACACACACACACACACACACACACACACACACTGTATGTATGTATGTGTGGTTGTATCAGTTTTTTTCCCCTGAAGGCTGTGTGTTTCTATACTCCTCAGCATCAGATCCAAGAGCGGTGCAGAGCCATTCGGGAGCAGAGCCAGCGGCAGGTCCACAGGGCTTCAGGAAACACTTCATGAGCAGGAAACTGGACTGTGACAACCAGCCGCCAGACCCTGAACTTCTTTTCCAGCGGTGTTTCATTGCCACCGTCACCACTGTGAAAGTGGAGGGTCCCTCATAAGCTGCCAGGGAATGAATCTCCTGCGCAATAGGACCACTGCTCTAGACCAGTGGTTCCCAAACTGTGGTGCGTGCACCCCTTGTGGTGCCTTCTAGGGGGTGCGCGACATGAAAAGTCTAATGGTGGTGCTATGGTTTTATTTTAAATATATTAACATATTATGCCAATATATGGCAACTAATGCAGAATCAACTATTATTATAGAATTGTCACTTTTGCTTTTATGCACAAATTCAAGACAAATATGCCACAATGTGAGCCACAAAAGTCGGTGTCGGTGTCCTGTATGATACATTTTTATTAAAGTTTATTTTGCATTAGTAAACTAATGTACTGCTTTAAAGTCTTGCATTAATACGTTCCACTAATCAAATGTATGTGTATTTTTTTCATTATGTATTGGTTTAGTTAAATTTATTTTGCATTCACAATTTTATTATTTTGTCCAAGCCACTGCCACAGACATGGTACCTAATAGCACACAAAGGTATTTTGTGTCAGACAATCCTATTATGTTGATTGTTCATATATCATAAGCATTTTGTAAAGCACAGGATGTTAACCTAAAAAAAACCAAAATCATAAGTGATTGTTTCCATTGGGTGGACAGTTTGTTTTTGTCAAATGTCTGGATTACATGAACATGCACTACACTATGTAAAGAATAAAGTGTAATTTTGTCCAATCTGTATGGTAGAGTATGTTAATACAAAAATACATTGAAATGTGTGTTGCAAAGAGTTCACAGTACAGTAGCTCATGCCATTTGCTTTGCAAAGTCCTGATGGTATGGAAATATCCGAAATAATGAGAAACAATAGAATCTGGGATTTACAGTACAATTAAAATGTCATGTCAACCATAACATCGAAAAAGATGTTTCTCCTATTTGGCAGGTGGGAGTATTTGCTCACAGTCTAAAGCCCATATTCTTCCAATTCTATTCAAAAAGTCATACAACGTGCCAATAACACCTCCTGCTCTGATCTTTTATTTAATGCACCAAAAACGGGCTTGTTTCTCTACTACTGAATATAATCACTGCTTCACAAATCAAAGAGATACTCGAGAGACACCAAGTAAAAAGAATAATAAAGAACTTAGTTACACAGAAATGAACACAATAATTAAGTCAGAATTTATCATGAAACTAACCAAGAAAATATGCAATCATGCGTACACCCAATGCATATAACTTATATGCAAAAAGTACATAAATAAACGTTTATGTACCATGTCCATCTCTGCTATATGCCTTATGTGTAGTCTACTGATTTACACAACGCCTTGCAGTGCAAGGCATTGTAAGTAAGTAAGTAAGTAAAGTTTATTTATAGAGCACCTTTCACAGACAATTACAGTCACAAAGTGCTTTAACAACAATAAAATGAAAACAAGTCAATAGTCAATAAAACAAGTTAAGAACTAAGTCATTAATAAAGTAAGACAAAATAGACAAATAGACAAAAAAAGTTGAGTAAAAATAAAGCAATCAACATTTAACCATGCCGGCTATGGAAAGGCCTGTTTAAAAAGGTGAGTTTTTAACAGTCCTTTGAAAATGTCCACAGAGTCCACAGTTCTTAGGTGGAGTGGAAGCTCATTCCATAGCCTAGGGGCAACCTGCAAAGGCTCGATCGCCTTTGGTTTTCCGCTTTGTCTGAGGAACAACCAGCAAAGCCTGTGATGTGGATCTCAGTGACCTGCTGGGCACATACGGCTGGAGCAGGTCAGAGAGATAAAGAGGTGCCTGGCCATGGAGGGCTCGGTGTGTAATGACTACTATTGTGATCAGATGGTAGATCTGATATCTTTAGCAAATTTTCCCCTGGCTCAGAAAATGGAGTCTAGGGTTGAAGTGGTTAAAATAAATCCATATCACACAAAGATTTGGCGGCCCCCCTGTAGCAACTCTGATGACCCATAGGGCCCCAGACCCCCTGTTGAAGACTGTATATAGAAGTATACTATAACTGTAACAGTTCTCTTCTGTAAACAATGAGCGTCATAGAAAGTAGGCTACAGTGCCAAGAATCCATCATTGTTGTGTGGCTGCAGTGCACAGTGAAGCCACTGTTTCTATGATACGGACTACAGAGCCAATGTGTCAAAGAAGTGTTTCGACTTTCGACTCGAGTTAATGTCATTAAAATGACACAAGTTCCAACGATTAAAATTCAATACAGCAGATGAAATGAGGGTTTTTACTTCCCTTTCCAATGGGGTCCATTTGGTACTTGCTAGCCTACTCAGGTGAAAGTTATCGGTCCCAGCCTTACTCGAGTCAAAGTCCTTCCTTGCTGAAGTGTTGCTGAAGTCTAGGACATGTCTAGGGAAAAACTGCCTCATTCTCCAACAGTGGCCCTTATAGGGATTGCCTTCCAGCCCAGCACAAATAACGGCATGCCCTGCACCTGTTCAATTTACTTGTCTAATTGGAGTCATCAATGCTGTCACTGCCACCATAGACTGGCTTCCAAAACACTGAAACTCTAAATGAAATAAAAAAAAGGCATGCATGCACACAATATCACATAAAATCAGCTATAATATAAATGAATCAGAAGTCTGTCAGCATGACACAATGGTGTCAAGTACGGTAGTTAAATATTTTTAAGACGATTAATAGGACTCAGATTCTGACTCAGACTCATAATCAGAATCTCAGAATGTACG